>NC_053028.1:295628335-295915110 GCF_003073215.2 Triticum urartu
GATACCGTATATAGGTAGGTATAGTGGACTCATGTGGAATAACTTTGGGGATTTAAGGAGTTTGGATGCACAAGCAGTATTCCCGCTTAGTACTGGTGAAGGCTAGAAAAGATGGGAAGCGACCAGCTAGAGAGCGACAACAGTCATGAACATGCATTAAAATTAATCAACACTGAATGCAAGCATGAGTAGGATATAATCCACCATGAACATAAATATCGTGAAGGCTATGTTGATTTTGTTTCAATACATGCATGAACATGTGCCAAGTCAAGTCACTTAAATCATTCAGAGGAGGATACCACCCTATCATACCACATCATAACCATTTTAATAGCATGTTGGCATGCAAGGTAAACCATTATAACTCATAGCTAATCAATCATGGCACAAGAAACTATGATCTCTAGTTGTCATTGCAAACATGTTTATTCATAATAGGCTGAATCGGAATGATGAACTAGTCATATTTACAAAAACAAAAGAGGTCGACTCATACCAGCTTTTCTCATCTCAGCCAGTCCATCAATATCATCATAATTTCCTTTCACTTGCATGGACCGGACGATGTGAAATAATAATAGTGCACGTGCATTGGACTAAGCTGGAATCTGCAGGCATTCAATAAAGAGGAGAAGACAAGGCAATATGGGCTCTTTTGTCAGATAAACAATAATGCATATAAGAGCCACTTCAACAATTTAATTATGGTCTTCTCCTATCGACCCCTAAGAAAATAAATGAAATAAAACTATTTACACGGGAAAGCTCCCAACAAGCAAAAGAAGAACAGGAAATCTTTTTGGGTTTTCTTTTTAATTACTACTACAAGCATGGAATGTAAACTAATTAAAAGCTACAACTATTTTTTTGGTTTTTCCTAAGGTTTATGAAACACACAAGAAGAAAGCATAAAAAGGAAATAATCTATGGATGATACAATGAAAAAGTATGAGCACTGACATCTAGCAATGAGTGTGTGAGCATAAATGTAATGTCAGTGAGAAATACGTACTCCCCCAAGCTTAGGCTTTTGGTCTAAGTTGGTCTATGGCCACGGATGGCCTGGCGGATATCCATAATAATAGTTGGGGTCGTACTGTGATGTAGAAGAGGAAGACTCCATGGCCACTTTGGACTGACAATCATCTCGGATCCCACTGGTAATTAGACTGTCATGAAGGATCAAATTGTGGTTTCGGCTCTGGCTCCTCGGCTGGTGCAGGGTTCCAGTAGGCATGGATAGCCGTCAATGGAATAAGGTACGTGCTTACAGACAAATCAAACAAAGAAGGAGCAGGCAAGGTAATAGTCTCAGGATGATGCTTATTAAAGAACAATTGATATTTAAGCTCTCCTTCCCCATTCTTAACAATACAATCATGTGCTACCATACTTTTATAATCTACATAAACACGGGGCAACACTTTTTCTTCCTTCTCATCATGCCTAATAGGTATGTTAAAATGTGCAACTAGGCATGTAGCATATATGCCTCCAAAGATGGGGCCCTTGGTACGGTTCAGACTTAACCATTTGGCAATAATGCTGCCCATACTAAAAGAGTTATCGCCGTATAAACCATGGTGCATAATAATAATATCAGGGATACTCAGGTTTCCACAGTTTCCGCGACCAATTAAGCAACGACTAGCAAATAATGCGAAATAACGTAAAACAGGAAAGTGTATGCTAGTGATTCGTGCATCGGAAACCTTCCTTGTTTCCCCTACAGTGATAGTTTCAATAAATCCCTCCACATTGTCATGATGTAGTTATTCTGTCTTGCCCCCAAAAGGGACTAAACAGATCCGACAAAAATCATAAAGTGACAACTCCTTATGCTCATCATATAAATGAAATTCCATCGTAGGTGGTGAGTTCCTAGAATGAAAATGAAAGTTTTGCACAAAGGTATTTGTGAGCAAGAGATACTGATCGCATTGGTCGTGGAGGAAAGCGGTAAGGCCTGCAGTCTGAGCCAACTCATGAAAATCTTCATAAATCCCGGCTGCTCTTAAGAAATCCTTGGAAGGCCATTTACACGCCCGAACCTCCGCGGTGCGAGGCAGATTATACTTAGGCTTGGGTGCCTTTTCCTTCGAGGTTTGGCTCGATGAGCC
The DNA here is from genome assembly GCF_003073215.2 of Triticum urartu. Lineage (NCBI taxonomy): Eukaryota > Viridiplantae > Streptophyta > Magnoliopsida > Poales > Poaceae > Triticum > Triticum urartu. Next base: position 295,630,459 of record NC_053028.1, read on the forward strand.
CCTTAAGAGTCTCCTCATCATTTTCTGAAAAGTTCTGAAATGTTTAGTAACTTCAAAATAAAAGTAAACCAAACTCAATAATATTGATAGCAACTACTCCTACAAGTGCCTAGGGCCTATATCATGCATCAAAACTACTTTTGACCATATAAATTTGACATGCAAGCTCAAGAACAGGGCCACCTAAGCAATAAAAATTTGCAATGAATAAAGCACTAGAACAAAAACTAATTGGACCAATGGAGGAGTCACATACCAAGGAACAATCTCCCCAAGCAGTTTTGTGAGAGGTGTTTTGAGCAAGGAGATCGAAAATGGCAGCAAGATGAGCTTGGAACTCGTTTGAGCTGGTTATTCGTGTTTGTGGGAGGAAGATGAAGTGTGTGGGAGCTGGAATAAGTGGAGGAGGGCCACCGGGCCCACGAGGCAGGGGGGCGGCCCTAGAGGGGTGGCGCGCCCTCCACCCTCGTGGCAAGGTGGTTGGCCCCCCTGGTGTGTTCTTTGTTCCATAAATCCTCAAATATTCTAGAAAAAATCATATTTAATTTCAGGGCATTTGGAGAACTTTTATTTTCGAGGTATTTTTATATTGCACGGATAATCGGATAACAGACAGACAAATATTTATTTTTATTTTATTTAATATAAGTAACAGAAAGTAAAAGTGGGGTACAGAAGTTTGTGCCTTCTAGTTTCATCCATCTCATGGTCATCAAAAGGAATCCACTAACAAGGTTGATCAAGTCTTGTTAACGAACCCATTCCGAATAATATTGAACCAGAGAAATTTCGAATAACACTATGTTACCTCAATGGGGATATGCACATCCCCAATAATAAGAATATCATATTTCTTCTTGACAGTAGGAAGAGGAAATTCAAAACCTCCAAATATAATCGATGTAATTTTTCCAATAGAGTTGATACTATGAACTTGAGGTTGTTTCCTCGGAAAGTGTACCATATGCTCATTACCATTAACTTGACAAGTGACATTTGCCTTTAATGCAATCAATAACAGCCCCTGCAGTATTCAAAAAGGGTCTTCCAAGAATAATAGAAATACTATTGTCCTCGGGAATATCAAGAATAACAAAGTCTGTTAAAATAGTAACATTTGCTACAACTATAGGCACATCCTCACAAATACCGACAGGTATAGCAGTTGATTTATCAGCCATTTCCAAAGATATTTCAGTAGGTGTCAACTTATTCAAATCAAGTCTACGATATAAAGAGAGAGGCATAACACTAACACCGGCTCCAAGATCCCATAAAGCAATTTTAACATAATTTGTCTTAATGGAGCATGGCATAGTTGGTACACCGGGATCTCCAAGTTTCTTTGGTATTCCAACCTTCAAAGTATAATTAGCAAGCCATGGTGGAAATTTCAGCTTCCGGTATCTTTATTTTATTTGTAAATATCTTTCATGTACTTAGCATAAGGATTAGTTTTGAGCATATCAGTTAATCGCATGCAAAAAGATAGGTCTAATCATTTCCAACAAAGCGCTCAAAATCCTCGTCATCCTTTTTCTTGGATGTTTGGAGGAAAAGGCATGGGTTTCTGAACCCAAGGCTCTCTTTCTTTACCATGTTTCCTAGCAACAAGTCTTCTTATCATAACGTTGATTCTTTGATTGTGGGTTATCAAGATCAACAGCAGGTTCAATTTCTATGTCGTTATCATTACTAGGTTGAGCATCATTATGAACATTATCATTAGCATTATCATTAGTTTCAGGTTCACTACCTGATCAAATACATATCACCCTTAGGAATAGCAAGTGGTTCTTCATCATCACTTTCATCAATATCATTAGATTCAATATTTTCAATTTCTCTAGCCCTAGCAAGATGTTCATCAAGAAAAGCACTAAGTGATATAGTAGTATCAGGCATAGAGGTAGTTTTGTCGGTGCGGAACGACACCTATGGGATCACAAGAATCCCTACTACGGTTGGCGGGGCGCGGGGTCATGAGAAGAGCGGATCTAACAGGTAGCACACAGTTCGTTTATCCAGGTTCGGGCCGCAAGGATGCGTAAAACCCTACTCCTGCTTTGGTGGATTGTATATTTGTGTTCTTGAGCTAGCTATGGGGCATGAGGAGCTCCAAAAAGCCGAATCCCCCTCCTGCTCGCCTCGGGCCTCCTTTTATAGGAAAATGGGTGGCCACAGTGGCACACAGGAGGTGGAAAGGGAATAGTGATGCGAGATTATCCCTCGCATTACATGACAACGCGCATTTAATGCGTCTTGCTTAGGTGTCCTTGCTTTATCGGGGACGGGGGAGAGATCTGTCTCGTCCGTCGCCGCTCCTTCTTTTGTCGCCACGCGCCCTGGCCAGCGATGCCTGAGATGCCACGTATGTAGGCAGGCAGCTGAGGTGGCGTAGTGGTGGGTCTTCACGAAGATCTGCATGCCACCACGCAAGTACCTGCCCAGCTGGTTGGGTCGGCAGCTACATGCATGTGGTGGTGGAGGCTGATGGTGACCCTGCGGGTGTCCTCGACAAGGGCCTTGCCGGGGCCCCAGCAAGGGTCTTGCCGAGGCGCCTGCTGTCATCCCCGGCAAGGCGCTTGCCGGGGGCCTTGTGGTCTTCCCCGGCTGGGATCCCGCCAAGGGTTGTCGCCTCCTTAGTGCGTATCTGATCTTGAATGTCTTCACGAAGATCTGGATGCTGCCACGGGGATGTCCCGAATCCTTGCCCTTTGTGGGGCAATGGACTCAAGGGTAATTCGATCCGTTGGCGCGGGACGAGTCGCCGCGGCAAGGGTCTTGTCGGGGCTTCTAGAACTGTCTCCCGGCAAGGATCTTGCCGGGGGAGTCCGCTTCGTCCCCTTTGCTCTTCGTGGTCTTGGCCTTGGTGTCGTAGTTCTCTTGAGCTTCGGTCTTACCCTGGCTCACCTCCCTTGCCTTGCTTGGTGTGGTGGTGCCCGTGGCTCAGACTGCCCATGCACAGTTATAGGGGTACAAAAAGTGTACCCCTTTTTTTGTACACCGACAGGAGCCCCCGGGCCTGGTCCACACATAAGCGCAACGCGTTGTTGGGCTAGGCCCAAAGAACGGTGCGCGGGCAGGCGAGGCAGTTTTTACCACGGTAAGATTCTTCGCGCGCTGCACTTCCCACGACTCCCACGCGTGGCGCGTCATGGGGAGGCGCGTGTGACATGGGCGGCATGCGTGGGGTTGGTTCCCGCGGGCATGCGTCACACCACAGTTAATGTGAAAGGAGGCGGCCTGTGTTTCCCACCATAAGAAAGGAATAACCGCGGGCGCGCTGCTCACTTTCTCCTCTTTCCTCGTGCCTTTTCCAATCTCAGAGCCGCCGTTTCCTCTCTTCCTTCCTTCCTAAGCTTCCGCCGTTACCCGCCGTCGTTGCTTCGCCATCGCCCTCTAAACTTCTTGGTCGCCATGGCGCCCAAATTCGCCAAGGGCAAGGGGTGGCTAAGGGCGCCGGGGCTGTGGAGCCGCCGGAGAGCGCGCTGTCGGGGGACCGGATGAAGTCCGCCTTTTTCTTCCCCTCGACGGTTGATGTTCAAGAGCTCCGGGCCTCCTTCAGGCCCCCTATGGGGAGCGAAGACGGGGGGAGAGAATTCGGGACACCCAGCGACGCGCATCATTCGTGCTGCTTGCGCCGATCCTGCTCCAAATCGGTATCCCTTTTTCGTCGATTATCTTTCTTGCGGGTTATGCCCCCTTTCTCCGATTTCTTCTGCGACGTTATGCACACCTTTAGCTTTCGCCTATTGGATTTTACTCCGAATGCGGTGGCGTGCATGGCTTTCTTTGCGCATCTTTGCGAAGGCTTTGCCGGGGTGCAGCCCAACACGGTGCTCTTCCGCCATTACTGTTTCCCTCGGATCTAGCCGGGAGGTGCCGTCTCTGGTTGCGTCACCTGGATCCCAAGATCCAAGGGGCATACCCGGACGGTGTCGTGAAGGAGAGGTGGGAGGAATGGCGTGGCCGGTGGTGCTGGATTGAGGATGAAAACCCGCCGGAATTCTGCAAGGTCCGCCGAGTGCCGCCGGTCCGTGGCAGCGATTGGAGTGATGTCGACACCGCCGACGGGAGGCTCACTGTCGCCACCACCAGGATTCTCCGGCTCACCCGGGTCAGACTCACTCTTGAGATGACCGGGGCGGACTTCATTCGCCGTCGGATCGCCCCGTTGCACAACAAGGGGAGGCCAGCTTGGCTCTTTACGAACCCGGCTGACATTATGCGAATCCGCCCCGGCCTTGATCACAACTTCACAGTGCTGGCGCATACCCACTTCTGCCAGCGGCTTTTCCAGCTTGATGTGGGTCGCGATGGCGAGGTCGAACAGACCGGCAAGGCCGCGAGGGCTTCCGCAAAGGTTGGCAAGGCCATCAAGGGGCCGTTTTTCAAGTTGCCAGCGGGGGTGGTCCCGTTGTGCAACAATTCACGTCGGTCTGAGATCATCACCATGATGCCGGACTGTAACGTGCACGGCCCTGTCCCGAGCTGGAAGGAGCCGAAGGATGCTGATGTGCAGCAATTCTTTGACACCCTGATCGAGGTGTATGCCAATACTAATGCCGAGCGGTGGCTTATCATGGACACCACCCAGGCAGAGCTGGACTACATCTCCACTAGGGCGAGGGAGGCTCAGCTTGCCATGGAGGCCGGCAGTGCCGGGGGTGAGGAGGACAAGGCCGCAATGGCTGCGGAGGAAGAGGAGCTCGCCCGGTGGGCGGTTGCCTCCAGGGAGGTCAGCAGCGCCGACACTGGAGCTCCGCTCGTCGAAGACGCGGCCGACGAGTCGGAGGAGGAGGAGGATGTGGCGGCGGGCTCGACGCCAACCAGGGGAAGAGGGCGAGTCCTGCGGCGGGCTGACTCCGACGAGCCGGTTCGGCCCGGCAGGGCTACGCGGCCTCAATTGACCCTGGAGGGGTTTGGGTGCCACATGAGGGCCACGGCAGCCAAGAGGCTGACGAAGGCCGCTGAGAAGAAGAAGACAACAACTCTTTCCTCATCTAGGCGTGCACAAACCCCGTCGTCTTTGCCTCCTCCGGCAGATGTCGACTCGGATGTTGACGCGGAGGTCACTTTTGATCTCGGGCCTCTCACCCCGAAGAGGAAAAGGAAAGTGGCAGAGGAAGATGAGATAGATGACGAGTAATTACTCCGTCCCTTACTGCCATTTCCATTCCCCTGAATCAAGTCACTTATCTTGATCCATTTTTGCTTTTGTAGGGATGCAGAGACGTTGGCCCAGAGGGTGAAGAGGGCGAAGGCCTCGGCGAGCAGTCAACCCCCAGCTGGGGCTTCAGAGACGCCACTGGTGGTGTTGAGCAGCCCGGACATCAACCCCCGGCACAGCCCCCAGCGTAAGTTCGTCACCCTCCTCTTACTCGACATGTGGTAGGCGTTCGATGCTATGGTGTTGACCTTGCCGGGTTCGTAGGAGGGGAACGGCAGCAGGAGGAGATGCAGAGGGCTACCCCCAACACCACCCCCATCGACTATGCCGCCGCGAGGGGCGTCCCCGGCAAGGGCACCAAGCACGGAGCCCACACACATGGAGGAAGAGGGGAACTTGGGTGCTGGTGACTCTACCACGGCGCCGGATGCTGGCGGGGAGGGGACTTCTGCTTCACAGCCTGGCACTGGTGAGTCGCCTGTCCTCCATCTCTGTTTTTCCCTTATTCTTTTTCTTGGCTTCCATGCTCCCATTACTACCCAGGCCCTCCTTCAATAGGTATGGAGGACGTGGATATCGTTGTTGGGAACATTGCTGAGGAGGCCGCCAAGGATGCTGCCGAGGACACCGCTGCGGGGGCCGCCAAGGCGACCGGCGAGGCTTCTGCCGAGGGCGCCAACGGTGGGCCTGCTGGGGAAGCCGGCAAGGCCACTGCCGAGGAAGAGGCGGTTGATGATCAGCCTCCCTCCTCCTCAACCTCGGGCCTCGGCAGGTATCTGAAGGTGGGCGACGATCTTTTCGTCCACCTCCCAGGGGCGTCAAGTTCCCGGGCGCCCGCCGAAGGGGAAGTCTTTGATGGCGAGGTGCTTGCCGCCACCGGGCTTGAGGTTGTCGATGAGCCGGGCGTTGGCAGTGATGGTTCTCCAGAAGAGGAGCTTTTCCGCGCTATGGGGGCCAACTTCCGAAAACACTGGGCGCTCTACCGTGTCCGTCTGGACAAGGTTAAGTCCAGGACGGCAACGATGGACCAGGCGGAGGTGGATTTCAAGGCGTGCGTTGTTGAGACGCAGACCTGGTTCCACCAGACTCGCGAGGAGCAGAGGGCCTTCCAGGAGGAATTGGCCAAGCGCAATGTCGAGCTCACCATGAAGATGGCTGACACCGAGAGGGCCTAGGAACAGGCAGCGAACTTGGCTGACGCGGCCGAGGCCGTCCGGAACCAGCATCAAGCCTCACTGGATTCCCAGGAAGAGGACCTCACCGTGCGTGAGGCGAAGCTTGCCGCAGCGCTCCGCGGCAAGGATGAGGAGCTCGAGGCCCTTGTCGCGCGGCGGACTCGTGAGCTGGAGCAGAGGCACAAGGAGGCACTCGATGCCTAGGCTCTGGCCCATGACGGCAAGGTAAGGGAGTTGGAGGTGGCGCAGGACGAGCTGAAGGAGCAGGCCCTCAAGCTGTCCAACGAAAAGAGCACACTCAATAGCGCCTTGGTGGAGGCGCAAGGAGCGGTCATCAACAGGGCTGGGGAGCTCTCCGAAGCGCAAAACTCCGTCAGAGATCTCAAGCTGAAGCTGGAGGATCTCGAGAAGATGTTGTCGGAGAGCAGGGCTCGGGAGGAGACCTTGACCAGGAGTCTGGAGGAGGAGAAGCAGCTGCGGGCGAACGAGGCCGCCTCCCACCAGGATTATGTGGCGGGCGAGAACAGATGGATCAGCCGTCTGGAGGAGGTCGCCGGCAGGGTCACCTTGTAGTTAGCCACCATGGGGAGGCCAAACGTGAGGTATGCCCCTGAGCGTAGCGGGACCGTCAACACCAAGCTGACCCTGTTCTTCGAGGGCATCCTCGGAGCCTTGGCTTATCTTCACTCCAACCGAGCGGCCACATTGGCCGGGGAAGCCCGGCGACTTTGCCGGGGGGTCATGACTAAGGTCCTCACCAAGATGGCGTACTGGAATCCCGACATTGACTTCAGTGCCGCGATGGATAGCTTGCCGGAGGTTATTGAACTCATGGTGCTCAAGGAGCGCATCAAGCCCGTCATCAGCAGCATCGACGAAATCAAGAGGGTCGAAGGCCAGCGCTGGGATTAGGCATCCCGTCCTTCACCGCCGCTGCAGGTTCGTGACTAAGACAAATTTCATCTTTAGTTAGAACCGCAGCAATGATGTGATATAATATAACTCTGCAGTACTTTTAATTTCACGCACGTTATTTCCCCATTCAATTCCTCTTTGTATGTGCACCCTATGCCGATTGGGTAGGCTCGCCGGCGCGGAAGCCCCTAGCGGCATTTTGGGGACGGATCCCCATGGGCCTACTGGGTATGCATGCTGCCGGACGAGCCACCTTTCCGTTCTGAACGTGGCCGCTTGAACTGTCGAGCTTGACTCGAGTCAGAATCGAGAGCGTTGTTGATCGCGAAAGGCTACTCTGCCATTCTCGACGCAGCCGCCTGAGCTGTTGAGCGGACTCGAAACAGGGCAAGGGCGTTGCCGATCGTGGGAGAGCCCCCTGGCGTGCAGGTTTCTCAAACAAAGGCGTGACATCTCCGGGGGGAATAACCTCATATAAGAAGGATAGAACAAATATGGGTTCAGTGCAACTTAGCTTCTGTTTGTAGTCGCTCGAGCACTGATCTTCCGGCCTCCTTCCCTCTCCAAGAGCCACGAAGACGAAGGAGTGCTGGGCTGATTACTAGAGCCGATTCTCACAACTGCGCCCCCTACCTGGCGCGCCAAAGATGTCGGTGCGGAACGACACCTATGGGATCACAAGAATCCCAACTACGATTAGCGGGGCGCGGGGTCGTGGGAAGAGTGGATCTAACAGGTAGCCCACAGTTTGTTTATCCAGGTTCGGGCCGCAAGGATGCGTAAAACCCTACTCCTTCTTTGGTGGATTGTATATCGGTGTTCTTGAGCTAGCTATGGGGCGTGAGGATCTCCAAAAAGCTGAATCCCTCTCCTGGTCGCCTCGGGCCTCATTTTATAGAGAAAAGGGGATGCCACAGTGGCACACAGGAGGTGGAAAGGGTACAGTGATGCGAGGTTATCCCTCGCATTACATGACAGGGCGCCTTTAATGGGTCTTGCTTAGGTGTCCTTGCTTTATCGGGGACGGGGGAGAAACCTGTCTCGTTCGTCGCCGCTCCTTCTTGTGTCGACACGCGCCCTAGTCAGCGATGCCTGTGATGCCATGTAGGTAGGCAGGCAGCTGAGGTGGCGGAGTGGTGGGTCTTCACGAAGATCTGCATGCCGCCACACAGGTGCCTGCCCAGCTGGTTGGGTCGGTAGCTGCATGCATGCAGTGGTGGAGGTTTAGTCAGCGTGGGCCTGATGGTGGCCCTGTGAGTGTCCTCGGCAAGGGCCTTGCCGGGGCCCCGGCAAGGGTCTTGCCGAGGCGCCTGCTGTCATCCCTGGCAAGGCGCTTTCCGGGGGCCTTGTGGTCTTCCTTGGCTGGGATCCCGCCAAGGGTTGTCGTCTCCTTAGTGCGTATCTGATCTTGAATGTCTTCACGAAGATCTGCATGCCGCCACGGGGATGTCTCCCGAATCCTTGCCCTTTGGGGGCAGTGGACTCAAGGGTGACTTGCTCCATAGGCGCGGGACGAGTTGCCGTGGCAAGTGTCTTGCCGGGGCTGCTAGAACTATCCCCTGGCAAGGATCTTTCCGGGGGAGTCCGCTTCGTTCCCTTTGCTCTTCATGGTCTTGGCCTTGGCATCGTTCTAGTTCTCTTGAGCTTCGGTCTTACGCTGGCTCACCTCCCTTGCCTTCCTTGGTTTGGTGGTGCCCATGGCTCAGACTGCCCATGCACAGTTATAGGGGTACAAAAAGTGTACCCCTCTTTTTGTACACCGACACAATCCTACCAGACGTAGTTCGGCCAGGACTCTCCTGACAAGGAGAGAGACCTTAATGAGTTCAGTATGTTGCCAAAGGGCGAGTGCTGAAAAATATCAGCAAAGGTAAATTCCATGATCGGCGCCCAATCGGATTCGACAGGAACGGGTGCAGGGTCTATCCACCCGTCTACGGATGGCGCAACTGGCTTCGAACTGAGGGTCGGAGCAGCTGCTGGTGCGATTTCTCGAACATTGTCCGATGGTAGAGCTAAATCGTACTCATCGAGACCGCGCGGCGCACAAGGCAGGGGCTCGAATCCGTCGAAGATCAAGTCTCCGCGGATATCGGCCGTGTAGTTTAAGCTTCCAAACCTGACCTGTTGCCAGGGGCGTAACTTTCGATCTGCTCCACATGGCCAATCGAGTTGGCCCGCAGTGCGAAGCCGCCGAACACAAAGATCTGTCCGGGGAGAAAAGTCTCACCCTAGACTGCATCACTATCGATGATAGTAGGAGCCATCAAGCCTAACGGTGACGACACAGAGGAACTCTCAATGAAAGCACCAATGTCGGTGTCAAAACCGGCGGATCTCGGGTAGGGTTTTACCTCCATCAAGAGGGCCCGAACCTGGGTAAAACATCGTGTCCCCTGCCTCCTGTTACCATCCACCTTAGACGCACAGTTCGGGACCCCCTACCCGAGATCCGCCGGTTTTGACACCGACGCAAGTCAACAAGGATTACCAAAGCCCATTGATGGAGGCATACATTGAGGAAGTGAGAAGATTGGAGGAGAAGTTTGACGGATCGCAAATAGAGCACGTACCTCATGCGGAAAATAGCATTGTTGATCATCCGTCAAAGTGTGATGCGCAGAAGCTTCCTGTGGAACCAGGGACTTTTGTTCTCCATCTTACTCAACACTCCGTATCCCCAACAAAAATGGCCCAGAAAAGGAGAAAGATGGACTCCGGTAAGCCTCTCTCGGTAGAGCCTTCCGCTCCTCACAGACCCTGCCGGAAACAACTCCTAACCACCTGGCAAGCCGCACCCTCGAGCCGGGCCCATGGTCCCCGCGAACGAGTAATGTGCCCCCTCAGTTGAGGAGGTGCCGCTAGTCCTTGTTGCCGAGCCCCAGGCTCCAACTTGGGCAAGGCACATAGTCCACTGAAAGGATCGAGAAGAGGTGTCTAGAGGGGGGGTTATTAGACACAAAGTACCAAAGTTGCAGTTTTTAATTTCTTTAAGTTGAAGTGGAGTTTTGGCACAAGTTTAACAAGCACAATACATATCAAGCAAGCATGCAAAGACTATATGAGCAGCGGAAAGTAAAGCATGCAACTTGCAAGAATGTAAAAGGATAGGATTGGAGTGTGCAAACGCAATTTGGAGACACGGAGATTTTTAGGACGTGGTTCCGATAGGTGGTGCTATCATACATCCACGTTGATGGAGACTTCAACCCACGAAGGGTAACGGCTGCGCGAGTCCACAGAGGGCTCTGTCGGTGTCAAACCCGGTAGATCTCGGGTAAGGGGTCACGAACTGTGCGTCTAAGGTGGATGGTAACAGGAGGCAGGGGACACGATGTTTTACCCAGGTTCGGGCCCTCTTGATGGAGGTAAAACCCTACGTCCTGCTTGATTTATTCTTGATGATATGAGTATTACAAGAGTTGATCTACCTCGAGATCGGAGAGGCTAACCCTAGAAGCTAGCTTATGGTATGATTGTATGTTGTCCTACGGACTAAAACCCTCCGGTTTATATAAACACCAGAGGGGGCTAGGGTTACACAAGGTCGGTTACAAAGGAGGAGATATACATATCCGTATTGCCTAGCTTGCCTTCCACGCCAAGTAGAGTCCCATACGGACACGAGACGAAGTCTTCAATCTTGTATCTTCATAGTCCAACTGTCCGGCCAAAGAATATAATCCGGCTATCCGGATACCCCCTAATCCAGGACTCCCTCAGTAGCCCCCGAACCAGGCTTCAATGACGACGAGTCCGGCGTGCAGTGTTGTCTTCAGCATTGCAAGGCGGGTTCTTCTCCATATTTTGAACATTTGTAAAGCAGTGTCCGACCCCATAAATGTTTGGACCTCTTGGCTTCTGTGCCCAATAAGGGCTATTTTCCACGCGTCGAATGAATACGAGGCACCAGGGCGTTTTTACATTCGCCCCCTAGCCAGGTAAATAAATTGTCTATTAAAAGGACGGGGATTCTCAAATCCGATCCACACCATCCTCCCCCAGCGAGAATCCATTAGAGCATGCTTCAGAAAGATCCATTCCAGCATGTCCGACCTCCGCAGATCCTCCTCCCGCCCCCGTAGCCCTATGCCCGGTGATTGGGAGAGGTGTTCTGTCCCACACAGTCGATTAATCAAACTTCAGACTAAGGGATTCCTCCCTCCAGCATACATGGTGCCCGTTCGAGCCGGGCTTGCCACCTACAATGGCAAGGAGCAAGCGGAGAGCTTCGCCAGTCCCTCTACGGGGGAGCGGGTATGCCTTGTTCCCTATTTATTAAGGGGACTCGGATTCCCAATTCATCCGTTCCTCCGCGGGCTCTTGGAGTTCTACGGCCTCCAACTACACAATTTCACCCAAGCCTCCATTCTACACATCGCCGACTATGTTGCTCTCTGCGAGTTGTTCCTGGGCTGCGAGGCTCACTTCGAGCTGTGGAAAAGGCTATTTTGCCTCGTCCCTCGCACACAGAGGGGGTCACTTTACCAAGTGGGCGGAGCCGAAATATGGCGCATCGCCGGTACCGGATACCTGTCCGGTACCCCGAAGAAGTCGTCCGAAGACTGGCCTTCGGAATGGTTTTATATGGAGGACATTCACCTTTCGGACCCTGTTCGGCGGGGTCTTCCTGAGTTCAGCAATGCCCCTCTGAAGAAACGCCAAAGTTGGTGCCCACGGAGCCCCCAGTTGGAAGACAATGGAGAAGTCCTCTACCTGATGAACCGGATTAAAGCACTGGCTCAATCAAGATTGACAGTAATCGAAGTTATGTCGATATGCATAATGCGGGGAGTGCAACCAATTCAATATCGTGGCCACCCCTTGTGGTGTTTTAACGGGGCAGATGATGCCACCCGCTGCGGGCGTAAGGGTCCGGACAATGCTGCCGCTTTAGCAAAAATTTTGTTCGAATTGTTCAAAGGAGAGGAAGAGGAGTTCATCCACATCAAGCCACGGGATGGATTTTCCATGTACAATCCTCCAAGCTGGGTAAGCTATATCTCCTTACTCCCATTTTTCCCACATTCTTTGTCGTAAATATTCACCCTGCCACTTTGCGGCAGGAACTGCGAAAAGCCATAAAGGAGGTCAGCATCCCTTCTCCACAACCCGAGAACCCTGACCGGGCCCTCGACTCCGGACTCGAAGAAGATCCGGTTATATTCGTGGAGCTGATAGACCGGCAGTTCTATCAGTTAAGCTGCGATGATGCCATGGTGGCCATTATAGCCGACTATCCTGGACTGCTTCCTGCATCGCACGTAAGAAAACCAAAAAAATCCCAACTCCAAAAACTAGGATCCCCTGTTAGACACTTCACCTACCATATGCATATGGCATTTTTACAGGGAAGGCATTCGGGACGCCCTGCCAAACCCGCACCAACTCGCCAACAAGAGGCAGCGAGGCCGGGCAGGCCAAAAAGGAAGGCGGTCAGGACGGAGACGCCGGCGCAAAGGTATAATAGAAACCCCGCTTCATGGTTGTCGTCTTTCTCGAAATGTAACGACGCCCGTGTTTCTTTAACAAAATAAAACGCTCGCCAGAATATGTCCGGCGATGTTGCTAATCACGCTTCCACCAGTCGGGTGCCAGGACTGGACATAAAGACAGAAGCCGATATGGGGCGGGCGCTGGATAATCCCCCTATAGAGGATGCAGATAGATTATCCGCTACAAACTCAGAAGTGGAAAGCGCCATGAATCATAGGCGCCGTCGGGCCATACTCCACGATGCTTGTTTCTCACCAGAGGCATTTGATGCCTTCAATTCCGGAGTGGCATACCTCCGTGCTGCTCAAGGTGGTCTAGCCAAAGCCACGGATTAGTATGTAAAGGATGTACGGGTAAGTAAATCTGACGACTTATGTGTATCAGTAGCCCCTGAGACTTGAAACAATTAGCAGAACTGATTTAAGGATCATCTTTATTGTGCAGGTTCTTACAGAGAAGAATACTAGGCTGTCACAAGAGCTGGAGGAATGCAAGACCCAACTGCGGACCGCTCTTGCCACATTGAAGGAACCGAAAAAGTCCCCCGCTGGTAACATTTACTTTAAAGAATGATGGTTGCCATATAGTGTGCGGCGTGAACAATAAATGTTTGCAGATGAATCCGGAGAAAATCCAGAGGACCAGCATGTCGTGCGATAGCTAGAGGCTGGCAAACGCATGCTGACTGAGGTTAGGCGGGAGAAAAACAATCTCCAAGACGCCAATATCATGCTGAGCGTGGAACTAAAAGACGTTCGAGCCCAGCTTGCAGACTCCGAGAAGGAGAATAAGCGGCTTCGACGCGACATTTTCAGTAAGTGCTTCAACGAATCCTTTTGAAGGAGTTCGGCGAAGAAGCCGACTAACAGCATTATGTCTATAGGTATGCTGACGGGTCATCCCGCGGAGGAAATGCCCGGGTCTGCGGGTGATCTTCTATCCGAGCTCTCACATCTGCACGAACAAGTTCGGTAGGTGATGCAAGGTGTTGCCCAGGCCTTGTGGCCATCCGTCTCCCTGCCAGAAGGCGTTGCAGAGCTTACGGAGAAGCTCAAGGGAGCGCGGCTGCGCTTTCGATTATGGAAAATATCGGCCTGCCATCAAGGTGCCAGAGAAGTCTGGGCCATGGTGAAGACACGGTATACCAAGGCTGACCCAAATCACATGCCCGAGGTTGGACTTGTGGGGCCCGACGGAGAAGAGATCCCCGTTAGCTTAGTTTATGGGCAAGTAGAATTAGCCGCAAAGTATTGCCAACAGGATTGTAGGCTAGACCGCCTGCTGGATTGTATAGAAGAGGAATTTAGTCAGTCTACATGACTATGTAATTAAAGTGACATGTATAATGCCTTCTAGCCGGATTGTAGATCATTTGTCTTGGCGGACCTTTTCGCTTCAACCTCGGGACCCCATAGTCCGGAGTGTATCCGAATACTCGCTCAGTTATGTAAGAACCGGGGTATGCGTGGAGACCAGGCATAGGGGTCATTAGTGCTTGAACAGACAAGTGCCCAACTAGTTATGTTATATTACATGGGTAGTAAGAAACATCTTCCAGGGAGAATAGTTCCATTAAGGGTTCCTTTCACTGGGTACGCATGCCGTAAGGTGCATGTCCGGACTGCGATGAGAAACGCAGGAAAAAACATCTGGAGGCGGATATGGAAAATAAATAAAAATCATCTTTTGTTCACCGACCGAATATTCCCTTAAGAACGCTAGCTTTCGGCTTCACCCAGTCTGAGGTACACATCCGGCTGACCCGGCAGTAACAATCGCAGAGGTGCTCCCCTTATGCCCTAGCTGAATTAACGGGAACATAGGGCATAAATACAAGAGCAAGGAAACCCAGCTTGGCCAAAACATAAGTCATATCGGTGCATATAATGGCAAAAAAAAGGTACATGCAGAAGTGTAACACATGTGCAGGGCACGAGGCCCAGATAAATAATCAAGCTTCTGTGAAAGAAGCCCCCAGGTATGATGAGCACGGCTAGCGCATCTATAATGTGCAAGCGAGGCACAAGTTGGCCTTTGAAGGCCTAGAGAAGGAATAAAAGAAAGAGAGAAAGAAAAACAAGGCAGACAATGTATATACAAAAAATGGACAGAGGAAGGAGACGAACATAGAGTCCGGTGCTAGGCGTAGAATCTTTGGAGCCTGGCCGCGTTCCATGGGTTCAGTTCGAGTCGATTATTCGATGCATCCCGCAGATGGTACGCTCCACCGGTCAGAACTTGGTCAATAATGAAGGGACATTCCCATTTGGGCTCGAGCTTGTTCTTTTTCTTGTCCGACAGGTGTAGAACTAATTCGCCAATGCTATAAGTTTTGGCCTGTACTTCTCTGCTTTGGTATCTGTGAGCCTGTTGCTGATAAAATGTGGAACAGGCTTTTGCCAGGTCGCGCTCCTCCTCCAGGGTGTCCAGACTGTCCTGCCGATCGAGCTCGGCTTCTCTTTCTTCATACATGCGCACTCGAGGTGAGTCATGAATTATGTCACAGGGCAAGACTGCCTCTGCGCCGTACACCATAAAGAAGGGTGTATATCTGGTACTACGGTTCGGCATGGTTCGCAGCCCCCGGAGTACGGAGTCGAGCTCCTCTACCCAGTGCGTGTTAGACTCCGTTAAGGACCGCACTAGCCTGGGTTTAATGCCGCTCATTATAAGATCGTTTGCTCGCTCAACTTGGCCATTGGTTTGTGGGTGATAGACTGAAGCATAATCGAGCTTGATGCCCATTTTGCTGCACCAGAGTTTTACCTCATCAGCCGTGAAGTTCGTGTCGTTGTCAGTGATGATGATGTGGGGGACGCCATAACGGTGTATGACCCCGGGTATGAAGTCTATCACCGGTCCGGATTCAGCTGTTTTGACAGGTTTGGCTTCTATCCATTTGGTGAATTTATCGACCATGACCAGCAAGTATTTTTTCTTGTGGGTTCCCCCTTTAAGGGGTCCAACCATGTCAAGCCCCCAGACTGCGAAGGGCCACATAATGGGGATGGTTTGGAGGGCGGTGGGTGGCATGTGGCTTTGATTTGCAAAAAGCTAGCAACCGACGCAGCGTTGGACCAAGTCCTGTGCGTCTGCCCGGGTCGTCGGCCAATAGAATCATGTATGGAAGGCCTTGTTTACAAGAGCCCGGGCTGCGGCGTGGTGACTGCCGAGTTCGGCCTGAATTTCTGCCAAAAGGTTCCGCCCTTCCTCTTCGGAGATGCACCTTTGAAGGACTCCGGTAGTGCTTTTTTATACAGTTCTCCCTCATGGACCCTGTAGGCCTTAGATCGCCGCACTATGTAGCGTGCCTCATTTTGGTCCTACGGAAGTTCCTGCCTAGTTAGGTAGGCCAGGAATGGTTCTGTCCACGGGGATATGATGGCCATTATTACGTGGGCTGAAGGTGTTGTTTCGGTGGCAGAGCCTCCGATTATGTCAGCGTGTTCGGTATCGAGTGTTGTGGCCGGGTCCGGACTAATATTGTCGGTGTCCCCATCCCATACCACGGATGGATTAAACAATCTCTCTAAGAAGATATTGGGGGGGACCGCATCGCATTTTGCGCCGATGCGGGCGAGGATATCCGCCACCTGATTGTTTTTCCTGAGCCACATGGTGAAATTCGAGCCACTCGAACCGAGCTGACATCTTTAGGACGGTGATACGATAGGCCGCCATCTTCGGATCCTTGGTATCAAAGTCTCCATTTATTTGGGATATTGCGAGGTTCGAATCCCCGCGCACCTCCAGGCGTTGAATGCCCATGGAAACTGCCATCCGAAGACTATGTAACAGGGCTTCGTATTCGGCTGCATTGTTGGAGTCTGTATACAGTATCTGCAGTATGTATTGAACTGTATCTCCGGTTGGGGACGTCAGGACGATGCCAGCCCCCAGTCCAGCCAACATTTTGGAGCCGTCGAAGTGCATAATCCAATTGGAGTATGCGCCGTACACTTTAGGGAGTTCGGCTTCCGTCCATTCGCCGACAAAGTCGGCCAATACTTGCGATTTAATGGCTCGCCGAGGTTTGTATGTTATGTCGAATGGGAGGAGCACGATGGCCCATTTGGCAATCCGGCCCGTGGCATCGCGGTTGTTAATAATATCGTTGAGTGGCACCTCCGAGGCTACTGTAATCGAACACTCTTGAAAGTAGTGTCGCAGTTTCCGGAATGCCATGAATACCGCATAGGCTATCTTTTGATAATGTGGGTACCGTGATTTGCATGGAGTGAGGATGGTGGATACATAATATACCGGCTTTTGAAGAGGGAATTTATGTCCGTCCGCTTCTCGTTCGATGACGAGCACTGCGCTTACAACTTGATGAGTTGCCGCAATGTATAATAGCATTGGTTCGCCGATGTTTGGCGCGGCCAGGATTGGGTTGGTTGCCAGTATGGCTTTTATTTCTCCCAATCCGGCTGTGGCA
Source organism: Triticum urartu (assembly GCF_003073215.2). Taxonomy (NCBI): domain Eukaryota; kingdom Viridiplantae; phylum Streptophyta; class Magnoliopsida; order Poales; family Poaceae; genus Triticum; species Triticum urartu. The sequence goes on from NC_053028.1 coordinate 295,647,656, forward strand.
GCATCCGTCCACTCGAAGTGTTCGGTGCGCCGAAGGAGGCGATAAAGGGGTAATGCCTTTTCTCCTAAGCGGGAGATAAAGCGGCTTAGAGCCGCCACACATCCAATTAACTTCTGGATTTGTTTTGAGTTCTGTTGGGGTAGCCAACTGTGACAAAGCTCAGATTTTGGCCGGATTAGCTTCAATACCTCTACTGGAGACAATGAAACCCAGGAGCTTTCCGGCTGGTACGCCAAAACGCATTTTTCCGGATTGTGCTTGATGTCGTATGTTCAGAGGTTGTCGAAGGTGAGCCTCAAATTGTCTATCAAAGAGTCGACGTGTTTGGTTTTGACGACCACATCATCTACGTATGCCTCTACTATTTTGCTGATTTTTTCTCCAGACATATCTGAATCATGCGCTGATATGTTGCGCCGGCGTTTTTGAGCCCAAAAGGCATTGTGTTGAAACAGAAGGGACCATATGGTGTGATGAATGCCGTTGCGGCTTGGTCGGACTCCGCCATCTTGATTTGGTGATAACTGGAGTATGCGTCGAGGAAACACAATGACTCGTGTCCTGCAGTAGCATCAATAATTTGATCGATGCGGGGGAGGGGGAAGGGATCCTTTGGGCAAGCTTTATTGAGGACCTTGAAATCGACACAAAGGCGCCAGGATTTATCCTTCTTTGGTACCATCACCAGGTTTGCTAGCCAGTCCGGGTGTTTTATTTCTCTGATGAATCCGACCTCCAATAACTTGGCTAGTTCCTCTCCCATGGCCTGTCTCTTAGGTTCGGAGAAACGCCGAAGAGCTTGCTTCACCGGCTTGAATCCCTTTAGGATATTGAGGCTATGCTCAGCCAGCTTGCGTGGGATTCCTGGCATGTCTGAGGGATGCCAGGCGAATATGTCCCAATTCTTGCGCAGGAACTCTCGTAGTGCGGCATCCACGGAGGGGTTTAACTGTGCCCCGATGGAGGCTGTTTTTGTAGGGTCCGTTGGGTGGACATGGAATTTGACTATTTCATCCGCTGGTTTAAAAGAGGTGGACTTGGATCTCTTGTCGAGTATCACGTCGTCCCTGCCCACTTTGGAGCGTAGCGTGGTTAATTCCTCGGCCGAGAGGGCTTCGGATAATGCCTCAAGGGCCAGTGCGGCTGTTTTGTTTTCGGCGCGGAGCGCTGTGTCCGGATCACTGGCGAGAGTGATGATTCCGTTGGGCCTGGGCATTTTGAGCTTCATGTACCCATAATGGGGTACCCATAATTTTGAGCCTCACGTCCTAAAAGGGCGTGGTATCCACTGCTGAACGGGGCCACTTGAAATGTAATTTCTTCGGACCTATAGTTCTCTGGCATACCGAATACCACATCTAGTGTGATTTTCCCAGTGCATCGTGCCTCCCGACTGGGTATGATTCCTCTGAAGGTTGTGCTACTTTGCTCAATGCGGTTCCAGTCTATTTCCATTTTTTGAAGAGTTTCCTCATAGATGAGGTTTAATCCGCTGCCGCCGTCCATGAGTACTTTGGTGAGTTAAAATCCGTCCACGATTGGACTGAGGACCAGTGCGGCTGGTGCTCGGGCTGTTCGGGATTTAGGTTCGTCACTGGCATTGAAGGTAATAGCCGTGTCACTCCATGGATTTATTGCTGCTACATGGCAGATTTCGGCCATGCTGCGGAGTGTTCGCTTGCGCCTATTATTTGACGCGAAGGTCTCAAAGACTATTAACACCGTATTGTTATCCACGGGATGGTGCTCTGTGGTATTTGGGATAAGAAGATCCTCACCGCTTTTGGCCACCTGCCGGAGTATCCAACATGTTCTAAGGTTGTGCGTTGGTATTGTATCCGCCGTGCTATGAATTTTGCAGGGTCCGTTAAGCCATCCCTCCAATACGGTTCCGTGCCCTGTAGAGGGTTTTTGCTTCTTTGTAATGAACTCGGGTGTCTTATGATAGTGCACCCTTTTACCTCGAACTGGCTGCGTATATGGAGCCGGACTATCCCAAAATTTTGTTTCGGTTTTCCAGGCACTTTCCATCGCACAGTACTTTCATACTATGGACACCAAGTCGGTGAAGCGTGATATGTCACGGCGACTTATGGCGTTAAGGATTCCCTTGTCCGTGCAGTTATTGCAGAAAAGTGAGACTGCGTCTTCCTCGCGGCAGTCCTTGACCTTGTTCATCACAAGGAGGAATCTGGCCCAATAATGATGTACTGTTTCATGGGGCTCTTGCCTAATGTGGGAAAGATCGTTTATGTCTAGGTAGGTGGGTGGATTTGAGTCCGGACCCCTACCCGATCTGAGACCCAGGGGCCGAGGGGTTTCCAATCTTGGAAATTCGGATTCTGGTATGTTGCCCGATGAGACTGGCCCGTTGCCTGACTCTAGGTACAGGTTTTGGGTGATGCCCTCCCATAAACGGGTATCCGTCTCAGAGAGCTCAGGAATTCGGACATAGTTAGTCTTCAAGATAGAAGGAGAATCGCCGCATTATTCCTCCACCACCACAACATGATGGGTGACCGGTGGAGAGTTAATCTCCCTTTGATCGGGTTTAAGCCCAATCTGATCATAGTCCGTAGCGACTCCCAAGGCGGCGATGCGATCCAAGAGCTCGTTTAGGGAGGAGAGCTCCATTGGATCCATCTGCTCGGCGAATTCCGAGCCGACGTGGAGGCTGTTTTTGATGACCCGAGAAGTCATCGTCGGTGCAGTGGCCGAACAGGCAGTCACGACGAAACTGCCCAGCCGAAGAGTTTGGCCGACAGCCAGAGCTCCCCCGATGGTAATGTTGTTTTTAACAACGAGATGAGGTATCCTTCCTTATGGCGACATCACAGAGGAACTCTCAATGGAAGCACCAATGTCGGTGTCAAAACCGACGGATCTCGGGTAGGGGGTCCCGAACTGTGCGTCTAAGGCGGATGGTAACAGGAGGCAGGGGATATGATGTTTTACCCAGGTTCCGGCCCTCTTGATGGAGGTAAAACCCTACGTCCCTCTTGATTTATTATTGATGATATGTGTATTACAAGAGTAGATCTACCACAAGATCGGAGAGGCTAAACCCTAGAAGCTAGCCTATGGTATGATTGTATGTTGTCCTACGGACTAAAACCTTCCGATTTATATAGACACCGGAGGGGGCTAGGGTTACACAAGGTCGGCTACAAAGGAGGAGATATACATATCCGTATTGCCTAGCTTGCCTTCCACGCCAAGTAGAGTCCCATCCGGACACGAGACGAAGTCTTCAATCTTGTATCTTCATAGTCCAACAGTCCGACCAAAGGATATAATCCGGCTGTCCGGATACCCCCTAATCCAGGACTCCCTCAGGCTCCATCCACGAAGGGTCCACGAAGAATCAACCTTGTCTATCCCACCATGGCCGTCGCCCACGAAGGACTTGCCTCACTAGCGGTAGATCTTCGCGAAGTAGGCGATCTCCTTTCCCTAACAAACTCCTTGGTTCAACTCCACAATCTTGTCGGAGGCTCCCAAGTGACACCAAGCCAATCTAGGAGACACCACTCTCCAAGAAGTAACAAATGGTGTGTTGATGATGAACTCCTTGCTCTTGTGCTTAAAATGGTAGTCTCCCCAACACTCAACTCTCTCTCACAGGATATGGATTTTGTGGAAAGAAGATTTGGGTGGAAAGCAACTTGGGAAGTCTAGAGATCAAGATTCATAAGGTAAGAATGGAATATCTTGGCCTCAACACAAATGTAGGTGGTTCTCTCTTAGAAAAGGTAAGTTGGAAGTGTAGGTTCATTCTGATGGCTCTCTCCACGAATAAAGAGGAGGTGGAGGGGTATATATAGCCTCCACACAAAATCTAACCGTTACACACAACTTGCCAATCTCGGTGGGACCGAATTGATAAACTTGGTTGGATCGATTCAGCAAATGTACTGACCGTTAGGATTTTTGGTGGGACAGACATGCAACTCGGTAGGACCGATATGGTTAGGGTTAGGGCATAACATAATCTCGAAGAGATCGATTACACAAACTCGGTGAGACCGATTTTGGTAATAAGCTAATGAGAGAGTTGGTCAGGTAAACTCGGTGGGACCGATTCGCTCATTTCGGTGAGACCGAAATGTTATGAAAAGGAAACAGAGAGCTTACATTGCAATCTCGGTAGGACCGATTACGCGAATGGTGAGACCGATTTTGTTAATAGATCTATACAGAGAGATTGCAATCCCATCTCGGTGAGACCGAGATCCCTATCAGTGAGACCGATTTGCCTAGGGTCTGTGGCAGTGGCTATGACATCTGAACTTGGTGGCGCCGGATAGAAAGAATCGGTGGGGCCGAGTTTGACTTTTGGTTTAGGTCATATGTGGATGTGAGAAAGTAGTTGAGGGCTTTGGAGCATATCACTAAGCATTTTGAGCAAGAGCCTCATTAAGCAACACCTCATCCCTCCTTGATAGTTTTGGCTTTTCCTATAGACTCAATGTGATCTTGGATCACTGAAATAGAAAATGTAGAGTCTTGAGCTTGGAGCTTGAGCCAATCCTTTTGTCCTTAGCATCTTGAAGGGGTTCCACATCCTCTAGTCCATGCCACTTCATTGTTGAACTTATCTGAAACATACTAGGTAAACGTGTTAGTCCAACAAGAGATATGTTGACATTAATTACCAAAACCACCTAGGGAGCACTTGTGCTTTCAATCTCCCCCTTTTTGGTAGTTGATGACAACATACATCAAAGCTTTAGATAAAGATATAGAGAATAGTAAGTAAAGCCTTGGAAAGACATGTAACATGCATAGGCTCCCCTTACATGTATGCAATCATGTGAATATGGAATATAGGAGCATGTGAATGCATAAACATGACAGAGTAAGCAATGAGTTACATGTATCTTGGCTATATGGATCAGAGCAAATGATGTGAATATGAGAAATGTAACTTCATGCTCATGAGTCCTTGCAAACAGTATGTACATCAACAAGAATTTCTCATACACATGATTGTGATGCATATACTTACCTTGTGGTCTTGAGTTGGCTTAGGATGGGATGAACCTGCGTAAACAAGGTTAGATAACACAGATACACCTACTGGCCAGAGCAAACAAAAGAAACCACAAGAGTACCAAGACTGGGATGACATGTAGACTGAGTACTAAGTACCACATTGGATATGGAAATGTCCCCAAAGGTAAAGATGTGCAATAAATTCAAGGATTTCCTTCCCTTAGATGTCTTGCTCCCCCTGAATCTAGCACGGGATACTGGGAGAAGATAGGGAACAGAAAATCAGAGCTCAAAGGAAATAAACAGAGCTAATGCAAACGAGCAAATATGAACATGTCTTTCCCCTCTTGAAGACATGTGACTTCTCTCCTCTTGAACACCAATCATCTGGGGTCCTTGATGATTACTCTTTCTTCCCTTGAGTATTCTCTCCCCTATAGATATGATTAAGCTTTGATGTGATCTCTCTCTCCCCCTTTGACATCAATTTCCAAGAAGGGTTCTTCTGGATTTTTGTCCTGATGGGTTTGGTCCTTGAGTCACAGAACAAAGCAGCAAGTTGAATGGGATGCTGGTCGAGGACAAGATTCATTGAGTGGAGCTGGATCAAAAAGAATGCAGAAACAAGTGGCAAGATGTCTTTCCTGTAGTGAAATCAGTGACACCGAGTTGTATGGTTCGGTTGTAACGAGAGGATTTGGTTGGACTGAAAGCATCAGACCGGTAAGACCGAGTTCATCACAGAGAAAACACTTGTCACCTCAGCTCACTAGACAAGTAAGATCTCACAAGGATTTGCAAGGAATTAACTAAAAGATTTGCAATGAATTGGATGCAAGGAATGCAGAAAAGTGAAGAAACTAAAAAGGAGTCTAGATGAAGTTGGAAACAAATATGCATGAGACAAATACAAGAGCACGGAAAATAACACAAGAGAACTTCATCTAGAATTGGTCGGCGACAAAGTCACCTATGTTAGAGTACATTGACTTAGGAGTCAAGTGAGATCACTTGATCATAGGTCATACTCATCATTTAAGCTCAAAATGGGGTTACCATTTGTTGTTTAAGCTTTTTGATGTATTCACATCTTGTCGAGTTGGTTTGACTCATGACTTGGAGTAAAGCTTCTCCAAGATGGAATAACATATCTTGGGTGGTGGTGTTGATCATGATCATGTCGTTGAACTTGTGTGGGTTGCTCAAGGTTGATGTAGCTCATCAAGAGTTGGGAGCACCACTTGGAGTTTGAGTTCATCTACCTACATGGGTTAGTTTTTGCAAGGAAGAGCACTTGTGTATCCAAAATGACAATCATGAAATTCAACATAAAATTTGTCAAAGGATATGTTTGAATGGTTGCGTGCTTCCTTGTCTTCATCCACCATTGTGTAGAGACTTGGTGATATAGAAATTGATCAAGATGTGAGTGAGTTTCAATCTCATAGATTTAGATTCATCCAAGTACCTAGACGGGTTAGATAACATGCAAGGTGCAAATATATCCAAGACATAAGATAGTCAACATAAGAGAAATATCAAGGATTAGTCATAGGCTCATGCCTTGCATGTATCAAATGGAGTTCCTACTCCAAGTTTGAAGCATCAATGATGTTCAATTCACCTCTTAACTTGCAAAACACTTTCTCATCAAGTGGTTTTGTGAATATATCAGCTAACTGCTTTTCGGTGCGAACATGCTTAAGATTAATGTCCCCTTTGGCAACATGATCTCGAATGAAATGATGACGAACTTCAATATGCTTAGTTCGAGAATTTTGCATGGGATTGTGAGAAATATTAATAGCACTTTCATTGTCACAAAGTAATGGAACATGTTTCACAGATATCCCATAATATTTAAGAGTTTGGGTCATCCAAAGTAATTGAGCACAACATGATCCAGCGGCAATGTATTCCGCTTCGGCGGTGGATAAGGATACCGAGTTTTGTTTCTTGGAAGACCAAGACACAAGAGATCTACCAAGAAGTTGACAAATACCCGAAGTGGACTTTCTATCAACCTTGTCATCGGCATAGTCTGAGTTGGAGTAGCCAACAAGATTAAAGGAGGCCCTCTTTGGATACCAAATGCCAAAATTTGGTGTATGGATTAAGTATCTCACTATCCTTTTCACGGCCTTAAGATGACATTCTTTAGGAGCGGCTTGATATCATGCACACATGCACACACTTAGCATAATATCGGGACGTGAAGCACATAGATATAACAATGAACCAATCATAGAGCGATAAACCTTTTGATGAACCAGTTCACCATCTTTGGTTAAATCAAGATGTCCACTGGTAGGCATGGGTGTAGTCATACCTTTGCATTCTTACATATTGAACTTCTTGAATAAGTCCTTGGTGTACTTCGTTTGAGAGACAAAGGTACCTTCCTTAGTTTGCTTGATTTGCAAACCAAGAAAGAATTTGAGTTCACTCATCATTGACATCTCAAACTTCTCCGACATTAGCTTTCCAAACTTTTCACTAAAATAAGGGTTAGTTGATCCAAATATAATATCATCGACATAAATTTGGCACACAAATAGTTCTCCATTAACCCTTTTAGTAAAATGAGTAGAATCTATTTTTCCAATTTCAAAGCCATTTTCAATAAGGAACCTGGTCAAGCATTTATACCATGCTCTAGGAGCTTGTTTAAAACCATAAAGAGCTTTGTGAAGTTTGTAAACATGATTAGGTTTCTTAGGATTGATAAATCCAGGAGGTTGCTTAACATAAACTTCCTCCTCTATTTCACCATTTAGAAAAGCACTTTTAATGTCCATTTGGTACAAGGTGATATCATGATGATTAGCATAGGCAAGTAAGATGCGAATGGACTCAAGTCTAGCAATGGGGGCATATGTATCACCATAGTCCATACCTTCGACTTGAGTGTAGCCTTGGGCGACGAGATGTGCTTTGTTGCGAACTACTTGTCCATCTTCATCTTGCTTATTGCGAAAGACCTATTTGGTACCGATGATATTGTGGTTGTTGTCAAGCTTCTCAACTAATGTCCAAACTTGATTTCTCTCAAAGTTGTGTAGCTATTCATGCATGCCATTTATCCAATCCGGATCTTCCAAAGCTTCTTCAACCTTCATAGGTTCAATGCTAGAGATGAATGAATAGTGTTCACAAAAGTTAGCTAAACGAGTTTTTGAGCGAGTGATTCTCCCGGTTTGGATATCATTGTAGATTTGCACGACGGGATGGTCTTTAGCAATTCTTGCTCGAACTCGTGAAAGCTTTTGCTTGGATCTTGGTTGAACATCTTCTTCATATTGTTCTTCTTCTTGGCCTTCTTCGTTGTTGACGTTGTCGTTCTCTTGTCGTGGTGGAGAAGGAGGTTGTTGACGTTCATCTTGGTGGACTTCCTCGTTTTCTTCATCTTGGTGTGTCCCACTTGTGGATGCTTCCGTATCAACTCTTGGTTCACCTTGTCGTGAGGTAGAAGCTTCCACTTAGATGGACGAGGTACTCTCCTTCACCTCTGTTGGACGAATCTTGCCAATAGACAAGTCTTGGATTGATTCCGAGGGGTCTTTGTCTCATACATCAATTGGCAATTGCTCTACTTGCGAGCCGTTAGATTCATCAAACTTCACATCTATCGTCTCTTCAACCTTTCGGGTGAAATTATTTTAGACACGGTATGTGTGAGAGTTTGAGCCATAACCAAGTAGGAAACCTTCATGAGACTTAGGAGCAAATTTAAAACGATGATGCTTATCAAGAATGTAGCACTTTGAGCCAAATACTCGAAAGTATCCAACTTGTGGTTTGTTACCGGTGAGTAGCTCGTATGCCGTCTTGCCGAGTAGCTTGTGAAGATACAAGCGATTTGTTGCATGACAAGCTGTCTCAACCGCTTCCGCCCAAAAGTGCTTTGGCGTCTTATACTCATCAAGCATCGTTCTCGCCATTTCGATGAGTGTCTGATTCTTCCTCTCAACAACTCCATTCTGTTGAGGTGTGTACGTAGCCGAGAACTCATGTGAAATCCCTTCTTCGTCAAGAAAGGTGTACACATTTGAGTTCTTGAACTCCATTCCGTTGTCGCAGCGAACCTTCTTGATTTTCACTTCAAATTGATTTTTGGCCTTCCTAGCAAAGTTTTTGAAAATCTTTTGGACCTGCGATTATCATCGAGAAAGAACACCCACGTAAATCTTGAAAAATCATCAACTATAACTAGACCAAAATAATTTCCACCAAGACTTTTGTAAGTGTTAGGACCAAAAAGATCCATGTGAAGTAGCTCAAGTGGCCTCCTTGTGGTCATGATGTTCTTCACGGGATGCCTTCCTCCAACCTGTTTACCTGCTTGACAAGCGTTGCAAAGTCTATCCTTATCAAATATGACATCATTAACGCCAAGGATATGATTTCCTTTAATAAGCTTGTCAAGGTTTCGCATACCAACATGACCTAATCGTCTATGCGATAACCAACTTTTGGAGGATTTACCAATTAAGTAAGTTGTAGGTTGAGCCTTTTTAGTGAAATCAACATGTAAAGATCACCTCTGCGTATACCGGTAAAGACTATTTTATGATTATCTCTACGAAACACTTGGCAATCCACTTCAGTAAATAGGACTTTGAAATCGAAATCAGCAAGTCTAGATACTGAAAGTAAATTGTAGCCAAGAGATTCAACGAGCATGACATTTTGTATGGAGCTATCATGTGATATGGCCACCTTACCGAGGCCAACCACCTTACCCTTTGAGTTGTCATCGAAAGTGACGTACTTTTGAGGACCATCGTTTTCAGCAAGCTCACGAAACATGTCTTTATCTCCGATCATGTGATCGGTACATCCACTATCAAGAACCCATTCCTTTCCTCCTGCCATATATCCCCGAAGATTTGCCATAAGACCAAAGTGTCTCATTGCATCATCAAGATCAAAATCACTATCATCATCCTCGTCATAGTATCCATGTTCAACATCGTCATGTGGTGGATCAAATCCTAGAGAGGGTGATTCGTTAGAGTGAGTTTGACAATGATCTTCTTTATGAATTTTAATAGCTTCGGAAATAATATCACTAATAATTCCAACATCTCCTTTGGCACGCATAAGATTTGTAAGCTCAAATAGATAAACCAAACATATGATCATTGGAATTCATCTTACTCAAGGCAATAGACTTATGGAGAATTTCATCTAGATTTTTCAAGGAATAATTTGGAAAGCATTCCTCAAGAGATTTCCATATGGTGTAGGCACATTTAAGAGTAGGCAAACATCCAATCAAGTTTCTAGGCAAGCCTCTAGTGATAAGATTAACAGTTCTAAGATTGCGAATCATGTCAATTGACTCATCAAGGGTAGGATGCATGGGATCAACATGAGGTGCACAAGGGCTAGCAATATACTTGTTCAAATGATATTCATTGAAAATCACAAGCATCTCATTTTTTCACTCATGAAAATACTCTCCATCAAGTATAGGCACTCTATGTCTAAGAGTCATCCATCTTCCTCCAATGGTGTTTAAACCAAAGCAATGGAGACCAATGCTCTGATACCAATTGAAAGGATCGAGAAGAGGTGTCGAGAAGGGGGTGATTAGACACTAAGTACCAAAATTTGCAGTTTTTAATTTCTTCAAGTTGAAGTGGAGTTTTGGCACAAGTTTAACAAGCACAATACATATCAAGCAAGCATGCAAAGAGTATATGAGCAGCGGAAAGTAAAGCATGCAACTTGCAAGAATGTAAAAGGATGGGATTGGAGTGTGCAAACGCAATTTGGAGACACGGAGATTTTTGAGACGTGGTTCTGATAGGTGGTGCTATCATACATCCACGTTGATGGAGACTTCAACCCACGAAGGGTAACGGCTGCGCAAGTCCATGTAGGGCTCCACCCACGAAGGGTCCATGAAGAAGCAACCTTGTCTATCCCACCATGGTCGTCGCCCACGAAGGACTTGCCTCACTAGCGGTAGATCTTCACGAAGTAGGCGATCTCCTTGCCCTTACAAACTCCTTGGTTCAACTCCACAATCTTGTCGGAGGCTCCCAAGTGACACCTAGCCAATCTAGGAGACACCACTCTCCAAGAAGTAACAAATGGTGTGTTGATGATGAACTCCTTGATCTTGTGCTTCAAATGATAGTCTCCCCAACACTCAACTCTCTCTCATAGGATTTGGATTTTGTGGAATGAAGATTTGAGTGGAAAGCAACTTGGGAAGGCTAGAGATCAAGATTCATATGGTAAGAATGGAATATCTTGGCCTCAACACAAGTGTAGGTGGTTCTCTCTCAGAAAAGGTAAGTTGGAAGTGTAGGTTCATTCTGATGGCTCTCTCCATGAATGAAGAGGAGGTGGAGGGGTATATATAGCCTCCACACAAAATCTAACTGTTACACACAACTTGCCAATCTTGATGGGACCGAATTGATAAACTCGGTTGGACTGATTGAGCAAATATAGTGATAGTTAGGATTTTCGGTGGGACCGACATGCAACTTGATAGGACCGATATGGTTAGGGTTAGGGCATAACGTAATCTCGGTGAGACCGATTACACAAACTCAGTGAGACCTATTTTGGTAATAAGCTAACCAGAGACTTGGTCAGGTAAACTCGGTGGGACCGATTCGCTCATTTCGGTGAGACTGAAATGTTACGAAAAGGAAACAAAGAGTTGACATTGCAATCTCGGTAGGACCGATTACGCAAACTCGGTGAGACCGATTTCGGTAATAGATCCATACAGAGAGATTGCAATCCCATCTCGGTGAGACCGAGATCCCTATCGATGAGACCGATTTGCCTAGGGTTTGTGGCAGTGGCTATGACATCTGAACTCGGTGGTGCCGGATAGAAAGAATCGGTGGGGCCGAGTTTGACTTTTGGTTTAGGTCATATGTGGATGTGAGGAAGTAGTTGAGGGCTTTGGAGCATATCACTAAGCATTTTGAGCAAGAGCCTAATTAAGGAACACCTCATCCCTCCTTGATAGTATTGGCTTTTCCTATAGACTCAAGGTGATCTTGGATCACTAAAATAGAAAATGTAGATTCTTGAGCTTGGAGCTTGAGCCAATCCTTTTGTCCTTAGCATCTTGAAGGGGTTCCACATCCTCTAGTCCATGCCACTTCATTGTTGAACTTATCTGAAACATACTAGGTAAAAGTGTTAGTCGAACAAGAGATATGTTGACATTAATTACCAAAACCACCTAGGGAGCACTTGTGCTTTCATCCACTTTCTTCAAACCGGAGAACTTCTCGATGACCAAGATGAAGCTGAAAGAGTAGCCCGGAGGTCCAGTATGTATCATTTTGTCGATGACACTCTATACATAAGGAGGTCCAACGGTGTGAAAATTAAGTGCGTCTGTCGGGAAGAAGGAAAGGAACTGCCGGCTGAGATACATAAAGGCATGTGCGGCTCCCACATTGGATCAAGGGCATTGGTTGGGAAAGCATTCCGACAAGGATTCTATTGGCCCACAACCCTCCAAGATGCGGTTGAGCTAGTCACCAAATGTGAAGCCTGCCAGTTCCATTCCACGAACATCCACCTGCCTGCCCAAGCTCTTCAGACCATCCCTTTGTCATGACCATTTTTGGTCTGGGGGCTCGATATCCTCGGCCCTTCCCCCCAAGCAATCGGGAGTTTTGAATTCTTGTTTGTCGCTATCGACAAGTTTACAAAGTGACCAGAAGTAGCTATCGTGAGAAAGGTGACTGCTCAGTCAACTATCAAGTTCTTGAAGGAATTGGTGTGTCATTTTGGAGTCCCAGCAAGGATCATTACCCAAAACGGCACCCAGTTCACGAGCCGCGCCTTCATGAAATATGTTCATGACCTTGGAAGGAAGACCTCATTTGCCTCTGTTGCACATCCCAGGAGCAATGGGCAAGCTGAGAGGGCGAACGCTAAAGTGCTGCGAGGTCTCAAGACAAGAACCTTTGATACGCTGCAGAAGCATGACAAGCGGTGGATCGATGAGCTGCCAGTAGTTCTCTGGTCCCTCAGAACGACGCCAAATCGAGCTACCGGGCAGACTCCTTTCTCCCTAGTCTATGGGGTAGAAGTAGTTATCCCCACGGAACTCATTTACGGGTCGCCTCGAGTGCTTGCCTATGATGTAGTGCAAGATCAGCACCGGTGTGACGATGCTCTGCTACTCGAGGAGAACTGTCTCCGGGCTCATACGCGTGTTGTATGCTATCAGCAAGCCCTGCATCGCTATCATAGCCATAGGGTTCATGCCCGGTGTTTTGAGGAAGGCGACCTTGTCCTTAGGCGTGTTTCGTCCGCCAAGGGTAGAAACAATGTGACGCCGAAGTGGGAAGGCCCTTACCGGGTAATACGAGTCACCAGACCTGACACAGTCCATTTGGACATCGGAGATGGATTCAATTGAAAAATTCATGTAATATTGAGCATCTCCGCAAGTTCTACCCGTAAGGCGTGGCTGTCGGGCCCTGCCCGACAGCCACCCTTTTGTACAAGCCTTGCCTCAGTTGCATGTAACCCCTTGTACAAAGCCAGGCGATGACCCTTAGCACCAGAGAAATAAATGAAGCGCTGCCCCCCCCACCAAGTTGCATGAATGCATAAGCATTCCAACAGCATTGCATAAGAATTTGAATATGCATATAGATAGGATAGCATCTTGCATCATTCCCATCTACATGAAGATGCAGGTTCCCGCCGTGAACTTGGCCTCTACAAGGAGATGAGGAAATGAGCCAGCACTCTGATCTCCGGCAAGCCAAACAGATAAGTTCTACCTCTTGTCCATAAAGTGTTCTGTAAGCTGAAACTTGTGCATGAGAAAACCATGTCACCCCTTTGAAACCTAGGTGCTCCTATCCTTGACTTGAACGTTGCTTCAGTCAGGATGGTCATAGTGGCCTTTGTCGAAAGGAGGTTGGCGGGGGGCTGGTCCCTCTAATTTTTGTTTGGTAGGCTCGGTCCTCCGGCAAGCAAAATAAAAAGGGTACCGGCAGGATAGTCTGCCAGGAAAGACTCGTTTATTTAAAAAGAAAGCGGCACCCCACCTCTGCACGGACATATACATGCACGAGTTCCCGACAAGGTTCATCTTTTTCATTAATATGCTTGTAATACAAGTACAAGCCTTACAGAGCACAAACATGGACTCGAGAGATTATATTATTTGAAGTAAAATTTGGCAAGTGCCGACAAGTTTAAGATTGAGAAAAGATAAGTGCCCGGTAATACCCTTTCTTGTCCCTCTCCTCCTAGGCATGGCAGTAGAAGGTGAAGAAGGAAAAAAGGTGCGCCTGGGCAGAACATAGCCTCCCCCCCGTTAGGCTCCAGGAGAGGTAGCCTGGCGAGGGAAGGAGGGCGCCGACGAACGCGTTGATGGAGATCCTGGCGGAGGCGACCCATCAACCACCGCCACCAAGGCCAACAGGAGGTGGCAGGGCTAACAGAGCTACAGCCTGAGAGTAAGCTTGCCGGGGTCCAGCTGGAAGGTTGCTGGAGGAAGCCAGGAAGCACCATCCCCACCTCTGCATCCAACTCCCCAGCAAACCATGTTGCTGGAAAGGAGATGCAGGTGCAGATAATGGTGCTGCCACCTGACGAATATGGTGCGGGCGATGCTCAGCCGGAGTCAGAGTCGTTGCCCTCTCGGTCGCTACTGTCATCATCGTCGTCACTGTCCTCCTCGCCGCTTTCACTCGAGGAGGAGCTTTCGTCATCGGTCGAGCTCTCCTCGCAGCATCTTAAGCGAGATCCTGAGTGCTTGAAGATCTTGACGGAAAGTAGGCCGCTCTCCATTAATTTAAACTGAAGAACGTGCCCTTCCGAGAACCTGTGGGCGCGAGCAAAGGTCTTCCAACCATGACGGAGGTACATAACGTGAGGGGCTGGGAAGTCAACATCCACCCGTATGCCGCCCTTTCCACAGCCCCTGATATGCAACCTCAGAGCGCGTGGCCGCTCAACCTCCATCTCCCATGCGAATGGAGTTGGAAGACGAAGATGATTGCATGGGGGTTTGTACAGCCTGATGATGGACTCTCGAGGTTTATCCCTGACATGGCCTACCATTGGAGGAGGAACTGCCCGTGGGGGCGTGGCAGAGGCGCCACCTCATCCTCCTCTTCCTCAGGTGACATGGCGACCTCTACCTCGCCCCTCCCTCCTCCTCTCACGGCGGCCTCCGCTGCTGCGAGATTCGAAGAGGGGGAATGCGCTGTCGAGAAGAAGCCCTCATCGCCGCTGCCGGAATACCACCATGCCCTCGTCCTCTCACCCTGGCAGATGATGGAAGGTTGCGGAGGAAGAATAAGGAGTGCTGGTGTATGAAAATGCACCACGCCTACCCCTTCTTATAGGAAGAATGAGGCAGGGGGGCAGCTTCTCAAATTGAGGGCGGCCGCCCTGCTCCTCCAATGCGGCCTCCTTGCTCCTCCCAGTGGCTCAGGGAGTCAGAGCCAACCCTCTGCTCCAACCAGTGATGCCTTATTTCCTACCATGGCGCCCGTCCCCATGCTCTCCGCATCCACCACCTACCCATCCTAATGCGTGGGGTACATGTGGCGGGTGCGCACGAAGCAAGGGCTGAGTGGGATGGTAGTTTCCACCCCGTGATCGTGGAGCGTTGGCATCCGCCAGAGCACGATCCAAGTTTTTCCGTAATGTCGCACATGACATACGGAGAAACCCGAAACTGGCCAAGACTCAAGATTAATGAAGAAGTAAAGAAGACCTCAAGAAGACCTGCCCCTTCCACGCCCTTGCGTGTGCACTTATTAGGACCTACCCCAACGATTCTCGACAGCACGTTCGGGGCAAGCCCGGAGGCTTCTGTCGGTGCAAAAAACCCTGGGCCTGTTGCCCGGACTGTGCACATGCACGAGAACGAGATTACGGCACCAGGTCATAGAAGAGTACCAGGGACCAAGATTTTTGAAGGACCAACATGCAGATCAAGAGGACCAAGATCACCAGGAGAAAAGCTTGCCCTTTCCAGGCAGGCGAGCTTGGCGAGGGTGGGGTTGACCCTGGAAGAGAACGTCCAAGGCGTCCCGACAGGGCCTGCCGGGGCTCGCGGAGGCAAAACCACCTCACCCAACTACTGTGCCACGACCCATGTCGTCAATCGATGCGGTTTAAAGCCGCAAAGTCACTAAGTGGCAGCCATTCGCCACATGGTAGCCTCTTTCTACCTAGGATACCTACAAGCGACATCCGTCTCGCGATGTGTCAAGCAAGCAGGTGTGAAGCTGGCAAGATATCCTGGCAAGGCTTGCCGGGCAAGCGACGATGTGACGTCGAGCGGCGCATTTAATGCGCCCTGTCAGCCTGCAGGGTTAGGTATGATAGCATTGTTTGCTATCTTATCAGTGCATAATGACTACTTTTTTGACAGAAAGATTGTAAGGGACCCCCCTACAGTATAATTGGTGCAACAAACCCAAATTGTAAGTACCATGCCTTGAACCTGGGTGGGTGGGAAGGCATCAGCCCCTTCCGACCACTAGGCTATGCCTTAGTCTGCTGCATAGTGACTACTTTGCCATTGTGGTGACCCCTTAACCTGTAAAAGGAGGCCCATGGCAACTGCAATAGGGGTTAGAAGGTTGGGTACCACACAATCATACGCGCGTAGCCATTGCCGCCCCGAGGCAACCCTGCCGGGCAAGTATACTACGCTCCACCACTATCCTTCCACCATCAATCCACCAAAGCAGGAGTAGGGTTTTACGCCTCGTGGTGACCCGAACCTGGGTAAAAATCACCCGTGTGATCTCTTCCATGCCGCCCCACGCTCCTCTGCTCTTTGTACAACATGACTTCCCCCGCCGAACCAGCAAGGGACCCTTGGTCCCATAGGTGGCCGTGGTTTCCCATGACTGTATCGCTTGGGCCAATAGATTGGACCATCATCACAAATATGCGCTTGTTGTCACAAACCGCACAAGGAGATGTGATCGATCAGAAGACCCCCTATACCCTGCATGCGGCCCAAAAATATGTATGGGTGTTGTCTGATGTGTTAAAGTCATCACAAAAAACCGCACAGGGAGACGTGGTCGATCAGAAGATCCCCTATACCCTGCATGCGGCGTGAAAATATGTATGGATGGTGTGTGATGTGTTCAAATCCCCAATGCACAACTTGGATGAGGCACCAACTACATTACAAATAGAACACCATACCCGACCCCAAGCCAGGTTTAATGAGTACAATAATGTTGGTTCCCCAACTTCGAGGCGGGGGGGGGGGGGGGGGGGGGGGGGGAGGGGGGTGTCGTCCAACGCATGTGCTCAAACTTGATTTGGTCTAACATGGCACACATAGAGCAATAGGAACTGTCATGGTCAAACCCTTCACGTATGTTGGGTCAAAGGGATAGATTGTGTGGGCCCCCTTGTTATCGGTCATGGATGATATATATAGACCTCGAGGAGCCTACTAATATGTGTGTCGTCTAAACCGCACAAGGGAGATATGCTCGATCAGAACACCCCCTCACTAAAAAAATACACTTTCGTGATGATACGTGTTTGTCACAGTAGGTCATGTTTTCTATCATGCATGTACATCCATGAAAATTTTATGACAAAATCAAGATAGTCATACCTGTGTTGTCGTAGAAGTGTTCCACGACATTACCAAAATTATCATCACGGAAGTGTCCACTTCCATGACGATAAATCGCGCGTCATAGTAGTGCTTTTGGCAAGGGTGACCGACACGTGGCAACCATCATAACGGGTTGTCGTTAAGCTATCGAGTTCTGGTTTGGATCCGATAACCCGTTAACAGACCAGACTAACGGCGATTTTCCACATGTAAAAATCTCATTCGCCGATGATCCACGTGTCGGCTCAACGTTGGGATAGATGTCAACTATCCATTTGACAAGAATCGCCAATGAAATGTTGACACGTGGGATGGCCCAATAGTGGCCCATATAGGTTTAAAAGTCAGCCCAGGAACTAGCCCACAAGATTTTGTCAGATCTAATGGGTCGGCCCGTTAACTGCCTAACATTTTTTGGACCAAATTATAGCCCACATCAGATACGAGCCGTTAAATGACTGCAATATTCTGGGCCAGTTTACGGCCCATAACATATCCATCCCGTTAACAACCTGCAATAGTTTGGGCCAAATTACGGTCCATACCTGATCCGGCCCGTTAACTGACTTTTATTTCTTGGGCCAAATTACGGCCCATAACAGATACGGCCCTTTAACAGCTACTATGCCATTGGGCCCATGGGGGCCTGATTTGCTCTTCGGCCTCTTAATGGCCCCTTTAACAGTTCGGCCCGATATTAGTTTCGGCCTATCAATGCCCCTGTCTACATATGGGCCTCTTTCAGCCCGGTTTCACTTTCGGCCATTTAAAGGCCTGAGTTGCACCTGGGCCTAATTCTGTACCGTAGTTACTTTCGGCCTCTTCACGGCCCGGAGTCTTTGTTGATACATTCTAGCCCAAACTGCCTATCGGCCCGTTAAAGGCCCTTGAGAGTGTTGGGCCTAATTTTGGCCCATTATACATCTGGCCTGCTTCCTGCCCATCATGTAATTGGGTCAGCCAAGGCCCAAAAACATTTTAGCCTGTTAATGGCCCATCACCCGAATGTGCCAATAATGGGTCGATTTATATTAAAGCACGCCGTCAACCCATGATTTGTTCGGCACAATTAATGCTAAATCTAGTTTTCAACCTGTTAAAAGAATATTTAATTTTTCGGCCGAATTAAGGCAAGCGGTTTACTTGGCCTTTTAAAGGCCTGAAACTAATAGTGGGCCAGATTAAGACTAGACCTAACTTATGGCCCAAGATGATTGTAGGCCCACGCTTCGGCCTGTACTAGCTATTGGTGACCGGCCAGTTTTAGTACATAAATTATTATTTTATAAACCTAACCTATTAGCTCATTGCGCACCGATCGAAGATTACGACCTTTTCTCAAAGCGACGACAACATAAACAGCAAATAAATGACAACATCGTGACAAAGAATAAACCTAGACTATACAACAAATAAATTACAGCATATTACATCCCCTGTGCATCAAAGTTCGCCGCCAGTGATAATAAAGGGCAACCAGACAGCAGATTCCATAAACTGGGCAGGTCACCACCAGTGGAAGTAAACAGGCAGACAAAATATTAGACATAACCGACATCACTTCAACGTAGTTAAAGAAAGGTTAGCCTGACCCAGGAGCTGCAGCACAAGCAGCTTAGCAACCTGGTGAGATTGTGCTTCTTTGACGCTTATATCCACCAACTTAAGCAGCATAGCATCAATAGACGTCCTACACTTATGGTTAATCTTTCATATAGATTGGAGTTCCTATCGGATTTGAGCGGAAGCATGTCTTTCTGCTTGAATTTCAGACTGAAGAAGTCGAACAGATTCAGGCGGCGACTTCATCGAGCTTGTGTCACTGAGTAAGTTTGACACTACATCAAGATATGTCTTTGTGGTTGTATCCCTACCCTCAAGATGTGTTGCCTTCCGAGAAACAAGTAGGTACATAACAGGTTTTGCACGTATAAGCATCAACGCTGTCAATTCATCTCATTTCTTTGTCAGAAATAAAGAGACACAGTTTAAAATAGCATTAAAATAATAGGCATTGTTCATAGTTAAGATGGCAGGAAATGACATTATGCAGGAGCAGCCAGCTTCACCAAACCACTAGATTACAGATCAAGAACACAAGCATACATGTAGTTCTAAACAACATATAAGCATGAATGGTGAGTGTACTGTCAATTTATACCATTTCAGATTGGTAAATAAAGAGACATGATTTAAATAACATTAATATAATATGGCATTGTTCATAGTTGAGACATAGCAAGATATGACATTATGCTGTTGTTGGTACTTTCACCACACCACCGGATTACAGATCAAGAACACAAGCATACACATAGTGCTAAAGAAGATAACTTGCTATGTTTAGTTTAATTTACATGGTACGAATAAGGAACTAGGTTGTACAACTAACGACTGAAATTGAGAAGGACAAACTTATGTTTATGTACTTCTTATTTATAAACTTTGAACAAGCAATTTGTTGTAGACGACAAAAATAAACAGCATTTGCACTCATAGTTGTCCAAACATACAGAACAAATTTTGAAGGCTTGAGGAGGACAGACTTACATTAGTAGTGAAGACAGGCTCTATAAAGCCCTTGTCCATATTGATTAGGGGGGGCAATTCAAGAAGTTTACCGCACACTCCTCTTTAAGAGCATTGCCTTTATTCTACATTTTGTTAAGAGTAAATATAGATGTGAAAATATAGGAACAAATGGCGATTATTTAACCTAAGATGCAGAGTACAAATGTAAATACAACATACAGGCAAAAGGCAATGTCAAGAGCAATGCGGAGCTAAAATTCTTCAGTAACATTGGTTTTATTCAATATTTTGGCAAGAGTAAATGATGATCTGATGTGTAGAAAATGGAGGGCAAGGGAAAATAAGCTGCAGACTGTACATGAAGAACTAGCTGACAAATATAAGTACAGTGATGAAGGACAACGGATACTTACAAGAACAATGCAGAACTAAATTCCTTCATAAGCATTGGGTTTATTCTACATTAATTTAAGCATTACTATAGATCTGATAATTTGGACCAAATAGTGGATAAGCAAGCTATAATGCAGAATGATGTCACATAATCCACCAGGTATGAATGTAAGGACAATAATAGGACAATAGGTACTCACAAGAGCAAAGCAGCTACCAGCATAGTTGTGATATCCTAGGTTTTGCGACGCTTGTTCTATCGCCAATATACGTCGAGTGCTATGTGATTTCTCCGGTAGCACCACCTTTTTCAAGGACTTTGCTTGTACTCCTTCAGGTTCTGCAATCACCCTCTTCCCTTTGGATGTCTAAAAGACAAGAACAACATTTGAATGGAAAGATATGTTATGACGAAAAATGGAATAGGTGTTGATAATGGATGGGCATGGCATCTTCACATATATCATGAGTGAACTAAGCAGATGACGGTGCAACGAAGCAAAAGAAATGCAAGACACCTTATGCAAGATATGTGCAACCAATAAAACCTTGCCAAATTAGAACATGCACCTTATCGGGTGAACAGGATAAGCCATCTGCCTTTGACTCCTTGAGCTTAGAATAGTCATTAGGATCATATTCTGAATACAAATCTACAGGTCAAGAGCATGTGGGTTTCATTGCATCCACAATGGACCTCAATCCCTTGATACCAAGTTTGTTACCCATTGAACTGTTCCGCAATATTCTTCTGATGTGCGCATTCTTATATTCATTGTGATTACGTACAATATCTAAAAAGCATGAAAACATAAATAGTAGTGAGATTATCTTTGTAATGCAGATGATATTGTAATATAATAGGGGCTCCCAGTAAACCCTTGTGTGTTATCACTGGATTCTGATGAGAGAGCCAATGTGTGCTATCATATGTTGAGTAGATTAATATAGTCTGGCACAACTACACAAAAAATAGGCTCCCTGTTGGGATCTCCACATGTAAGGATAGTTGGCAAATGATAGGTTCATAATATACCGTATAGAAAGTTTATTGCCAAACCATGGTAACGAGAGCGCAGAGCCACTAGGCAGATCGTAGTGTAGATAATAGGGGTACACCATAACCACCATAAATAAATCAGGAAAGCAGAACTGGCTGGAAAATACAAGGTTTTGCCGCTACTAATATGCAGTCTATCGATCACCTACGGGCCAGCTCTATTCATCTAAAGGCGCACAGCTGTTACTATCAGTCTAGTCTATGAAAGACCATGTGGCTCCCACCATTTCCAGGGTATTATGGAAGACGAACTCGAAGTGTGAAATCATGTAGCAGAACTGGCCCAATAGAGCTGTCGACTGCAGATGTCCCTGCTTTCCTTCCTGACAAGGAACATACTGTACTTACTAAAGAAGAACAGAAGAGGAACATGTTAAAGAATAGAAGGGGAAGCATATTCTTGAGATTCCCCTTCTTTCTATACAATGTTGGTTGCCCACCCATGATGAATCAGAGCGCTCAAAGAAATGCAATTCCATGATGTCTCTCTATGTGTTGCCACATGCATTTGGAAACTCAAGTGGGAGCATTAGCTAACAAATTAAATATGTGTCTATTAGCTAATGTCAGTATCATATAACATTCGTATTCGAAGAACCTTAGGACGTATGATTGGTGTGTTATTTAGCTTCAAAGGGTGGACAGCTGCTAGTAGGACACAAAGCCCTAAGCATCAGGAGTAAAATCAGGAAAGTGGTACTTGCTGGAATATATGTGCTAGTATTGCCGGTACGCCTAGAAAGGCTTCCAACACCAGCTCTCTACAACTGAAGGCACATTACTGTTACTATCAGTAACTCTCAAAGGTGACACATACGATCGAATACGAAGAGTTGAAAGCGTCCATGACAATCAACACGAAGACCAACATGAAGAGTTGAAAGCGTCCATGACAAGCGACCGAATAGACCTGTACACTGCAAATGTCCCTACTCCTCTTCACTACAAAGAACATACTGTGCAACTATTATACTCTCTCTATTATTAAATACAAAACTTTGTAGGTATTCCACTATGGATCACATACGGATGTAAATAGATACATTTTAGAGTGTAGGTTCACTCATTTTGCTCCGTATGTAGTCCTTGGAGGAATATCTACAAAGACTTATGTTTAGGTACGGAGAGAGTACTTACAAAGGAAGAACAGAAGAGGAGCATGCTAAAGAAGAGCAAGCAGATGTTGGATAATAAAATTTTGGTTGGCCACACATGATGAACCAGAGCGCATAAAGAACGCAACTCCCTGTTATCCCTTGATATGTGGCGCATGTGCTTTTCGAAAGTAAAGTAGGAACATTAACTGACCAATTAAACATTCTCTATTTTAGTACATGTTAGCATCATATTAGATTCATATTTGAGCAACTAAGTTTGGAATTATGAGTGGCATGTTGTTTAGCTTGATGGGTTGAGGAGCACTGCTTGCACGTATGTCTCAAAGCACCTACGATAATGGTATTGAATATATGGGAATGTCTACATACAAGTCACCCGACTTTCTTCATTTGGGTCAGTCAACCATTTCAGGCGGTTGGATGAAGATCCTACGTCTCCTAACCCTTCTTTTTCCTCGCCTCTTATTCTTCCCCGAAAGACCACAGCATGGGTCACTGGCCGAACCACCGGCCCCGCCCTCCCCTAAACCGCCCACCACCTCCGATCTACCACCGCCCCCAGCCATCCCTCTAGCTAACCCCACCCCCACGCGTGTCGAGTTTTGCCTCCGGTGAGGACCCACCATAGCCCGATGACAGCCCCCCACAACCATTGTCCCCACCCAAAACCCTAAGATAGACAATGGGGCAGCCCTCTTGCGAGCCCCTTCCTTCCCTCCGGTGAACTCCCAAAAATGGACTGACCCCAATTTGAAATTCAGTCGACTGTCATTTAAGATAATGTGGCATATAAAAGGGGAAAACCATAAGCATTGCGAGTATAGTGGTGCGCGTGCCACGACGGATATGAAGGTGCAAACCGGACAAAGGCAACTTCACAACCAATGTTTGGTTTCAACTAACAAGTAAGATTCTAAGTGATGGACAAGAAATCACAGTAAAGCAGTGGCGATCTATTTTCTTGTTGAGATAAATAACTTGAGCAGATACGAAAATACCGCCTCTGGTGTGGCGCCATGTAAGCATCTGCTGAGGCATTGAGGGTGCTGCGGCAGTGATGGCTGTCAGTGGCGTGGAAGAAGATCTAGG
Source organism: Triticum urartu (assembly GCF_003073215.2). NCBI lineage: Eukaryota > Viridiplantae > Streptophyta > Magnoliopsida > Poales > Poaceae > Triticum > Triticum urartu. The sequence goes on from NC_053028.1 coordinate 295,671,459, forward strand.
AGGGTAGACGGTGGCGGCGAGGGAAATATCTCGGTGCGGTGGACGAGACGGTTGTACGAGAAGCCTCGGCAAGGAGGATGATGGCGCGGATGAAGCGAGAAGACATGACTCAAGGATCTTGGTCTGAAGCCGTGGATGAGATAGGTCGATCTCTTGTAATGGACGATGGCGTCGGGGTATCAGCTTCGGCATGGTGGAGGAGGACAACGCTAGATGGGGTGGCGGACGAAGAAGACTGCGCTGGAGAGGGCGTTTTGGCGCCCATGGAGTACGAATGGGGAAATGGAGGGAGCGAGGAAGTGGGTGTTGGTTCTATATCTGGCGTATCTCATAGTAGGGGTCCTAAGCTAGGCGTCTTGGAGCGATGGTAACATGGAAACAGGGTTTTACCCAGGTTCGGGCTCTCTCAAAGAAATAATATCCTACATCCTGCTTTTGATTGTATTGATATGGGTGTAGTATAGAGTACATGTATCTACCACGAGATTGTTCTAATGAATATTCGATTCCTCTATAGACTAGCCTGGCCTTTGTTTATATAATGCACCATAGGCCTAGGGTTTAGGAGAGTCCTCGGCTTGTGCACCATGTCTTGTGGAAACCTCAATGTATGCGGCATGGGCTGCCCGAAGTGGCCCATGAATGAACCACCATGGGGGGTCATTGGCCCGATCCAGCTGGCCGGGAGACGACGTGGTGAGTACCCCCTAGTACAGGACACCGTCAGTAGCCCCCTGAACAGGTCTTCAAGTTGGGGACGCTCCTTGATTATTCCGAATTGTTCTTCATCTTCGGTCATCTGTGTTGAAAACCAGTTCAACAAATCTTCTCATCTTTGATCTTGAGGGTCGCCGAAGTGAATCCGAAGAGTTTCCCCGTCGGGTATCTGAGGAGCCCCTTTAAGTTTTCGGCCTTTAGCAATGCCTTGTTCTTTTTTTACGCCACACCTCATGTTGGAAGTTGTTCCCATGCAGCAGTGTCCTCTTGCGTCCGAGCTCCAAGGCCGGACTGCATCCGAGGCATCTTTTGCAGCCGAACACCAACGTCAGACCGCTTCCGAGCTCCAACGCCGGAACGTATCCGAGCTCCAACGCCGGACTGTATCCGAAGTGTCATAGATTACCTCGTGTTTGAAAAAGTTTGAAGGAGTTTAGCTGAGCTTTAATGTCGGAAATGCCCTCTATAGAGTCAACCACTTGCAACCGAGCTTTATGCCGGACTGCTTCCGATGTATCTTTTGAAGCCGAGCACCAACGCCGGACTGTGTCTGAGGTGGTGCACCACCTCGGCCATGGGCTGATTTTTATTTTTATTTTTATTCTGATTTGTGCAATGTATTATCTGCCGAGATGTATAGCCAGTAGCCCTCAAGGTGCGTGTTGGCCTAATATCTGGGATGCACCTGAAGGATAAAATCAAACTGCTGACCCCAGTAGCCCCCGAGACTCAGGTCGATTCGTGAAATCAGCCTGAGGATCAATTCCCAGCTCGGCAGCATACTTAAGAATAGAAATGCGGTGTAATATATTAGAGGAAATAGTGATCAATGAACGGGCCCTTGAGAGAGGGTCTCGAGAAGTCGCCGTAATATAATAGCTTGACGCCGGATAGGTCCTAGATAGTTCCTATTGTTATCCGAAGATGCATTTGCCCATAGTTCGGTCAAGCTGAACGCTGAGCACTCTGAATTTTCTGTATTGAATAGGCAATGTAGTAGCCCTCGAGACATTGGTCGGGTGGCAATACCAGATTAGTGAATTGATGTGCCCCTTTAATATTAGTAAATGATAAGCCCAAAGCCTAGTAGCCCCTGAGCCTTAATGTGGGCACGAGTGGCCAAATTAAGGATCGATATCCGGGCTAAAAATCACAAATTATGTGTAATGATTCTATGTATCCAAGTACTATACATCATTAATGCTCGGATCCGCACTGTACAAAACTTTGTTGACCTACCATCGGCTTCAACCTCCTCGGCCAGTAGCCGAGGAGTGTTTGTCCCACTCTATAGAGCCTTTATGAGGGCAAAGATTTACGACAAACAAGGCAATCCGGCCATATGGTTTTATAAACAAAGGTATGCGGAGAGAATTTTATATAGGTATTAAATGTAAGAAACATCCTCCAAAGAAAATAGTCCCACTATCGGTTCCTTTCTTTGGGTTGTGATGCCGACCATGATCATGAAACCTCACCTCCATTCAATGCGGGAGAAAAATATTGAGGATTTAGTGTGGGGAAAGTTCCCGAAATATGTGGTCTTTAGCGAACCTAAATTTTCACTTCCGTCATTGTCGACCCATTATATCCTTTAAGATCGCTAGCCTTCGGCTTCACCCAGTCTGAGGTACTAACTCGGATGGCCGGTAGTAACAATCACAAAGGTGCTCCCTGTACCACCTAGCTGAACAATCGAGAACGTAGGGGTAAGCACAGGAGCCAGGCAACCCAGCTTGACCAAAAACTTAAGTCAAATTGATGCATATTTAAGGCTTTATAACGATTATTACGGAAGGCAGCCCTCGTATATTAAATACAAAAGCCGATGATATGTTTATTGTGACTCTGTTGCGACCGTTTATCAGTTGAAAGTGGCCCATCGTCGGCTTCCACCCCCTTGTAGATGCTACGCAAGGTGTTTCCGCAATAAGAAAACAACCCTTAGCTGATGTCTCGGTGCCCGAAGGTGGTTGTGTTAGCGGAAACGAGGCAATCAGATATGCGAGCTTTATAACTTTCACTTAGTCATAGGAGCTTAAAGTTGGGAGGCCAGTTACTAGCCCCAGTTAGTGTCCGGCGACATCTGAGGTCAAGCCGTAAACACTTTGGCCAATGTTATGAATGGCCCTTCATTTAACACAGGGTGACCTCTATCGATCTTGTAGTTTAACACAATCATCGGACAGCTAACTAGTTTGCGCTTATTGTGACAGTCAATTTTCAGCTTTCTCCACTGAGGCGCTTAACCGTTCGAGATGGAAGCACAATCACAGTGGTTCTCCCTTTGCACACCTAGCCAAACAAAGCGCAACATAGGAGGCAAGCACAGGAGTTGTGCAATCAAACTATTGACCGAAGACACAATTCAAAACCGATGCATATAAAGCAATGTTCGAAAATGTTTTACCGAGGAGTCCATGGAATACCTTGGCTTTTGGTGGGTTCGGCTCTAGCCGTAGCCCCTCTTTGATATTGCTGAAGGTTTAAAGGTGTCCGACATTGTACTGCTAGACTCATGTTGGAGACACAGAAATAGTTTTAAAAGGCCAATAACTCGAAAAGCCAAAAAAATTATGTAAAAGCTTGATGTCCAAACTAAATCAAGTCATTTGGTGCCAATCCGAAAACTGGTCTTAAAATTTTTGTGCTTCTGTCGTGCATTAATATGACACATCCGATCTCAAGACTTCAAGCGGGTCAGCCCTATGGCTGCAACCTCCTATCCCGAAGGCGGAGTATTGCTCGTTAGGCGAGTTTAGCGAACTAAACTTGAGGGGCTTTGAGAGAGAAACTAGGCTCCCCAGCTATTGACCACACACTCGCGTCGAAAAGGAGTGATAGAAAAAGACTAGGAAGAAAACAATTATTATAGAACTGCTCGTACATATTTCAGAGCCCCCCTATTAACTTGGGTAAAGGAAGTGTTTTTAACAAACAACGTTTGTTGAGAAACTAAGGTTTGAACACAAATATAATGTTTGGTCGAACCGAACAACAATTAAAAAATTGAGCATGAAAGCTACTTAGCTGGTTAATGTGCTCGGTGTCGATACGTGGCCCGAGCTTATGGCGGGATGAGGTCCCAGCCCCCAAGTCGGTCCCGATAGCACAGCCAATGTGGCGAGGTGGAACCCCCAGTACGTCCGAGGCGACGGAGCAGGCCGGCAGTATGATGCCAAAGTTCCTGGCATGGGGTTAATGAAGTGATGACGAAGCCACCAGTCCAGGCGAGGTGGTATGTCGGTACGCCGAGGTGACAGGGCTGCCCAACCCGGATCATTTACCTATGCACAGAAAATAGTGCAAGCCGGAGATAATAGTAATAGCAATAAATTAAAAAGAAATAAATCAGTAGCATAATAAATATTTAATGCAAAGTGAGCAACAAAAGAAATATGGCCTGTGTGCCGAACACTCGATGAGGTACAACTCTCTCAGCGATGCCGAAGTCCCCAAGGCAACCGAACAAGTCGTTATGGCAATTCGACGAACAAGTTGATCACGCAAGCCGATTTACGCTGATTAGGACAGTGACGTCGGCTTGACGTAGTCGAAGTCGATTATCTACACATGTAAAATAGTGCAGTCCCAAAAAATAATAATATAAATATAGAAGAAAAACCTCGCGTAATTAATTTATGCAAAATATTTTTTAAAGAGATCTGGCCTGGCGTCGAAGCCAATGTCAATGCAGGGCGCTGGCGTGACAAAGCCTGTATTCACAGGGCGATCCGAGTCCCCGATGAGGCGTTCACCGAACATCGGATGGGAAACTGGATTATCTGTTGTAGCAATCTGAAGAAAGGTTACTCCCAAACTTGGGACTCGATCCGCACACCCATTACTTGATGGGTGATGAAGTAATGGCATGGCGGTGCTCGCAAAGGTTGGCTCGCCAAGGAAAAAGCCCTTGGTCCAGCTAACGTGACAAAGCTGGTCGGCTCGTGAAGTCGAAGTGTCTGGAGTGGGTTGATGAAGAGATGGCGAAGCCCCCGGTCTAGTCGAGGTGATGGAGCGGGTCGGTAAGGAGACATTGCAGCTGCCATGTCAGCGGAGGTGTTGAAGCAGGTCGATGTGATGGACATCGGCTTGAAGAAGCAACAGTGCGGCCATGCCAACGCAGGTCGTGACTTGTGACGTGGCCAATGTCAGCTTGATGAAGTAACCTGTGGGGTGGCGATGTTGGTGATGATTTATCCTTCACGATGCCGAACACTCGTTCGTCTTGCCGAGCTGATGATATGATAAGGTTGGGCTCAGCTCGATGAAGCGACGATATGTCTAGCATAGGTCGGCAGACGTGGAGCAAGGGCTGGTTTGACACCGGTGCGACAGTGAAGATTACCTCCGAAAAGGAGCAGAATTTGTGACCATGTGTTTGGAAACAAAACGCAATACCCAAAAAGAGATTCTTTCAAAAAGTTTGTCCAATATCCTGTTCATGAAGAAAGATGAACTTAGATCGGATTCGTGTTCACACAGAAAACAGATCCGGAAAGTGATGCACTAATCGGAAGGGTTTTAGAGTTTGAACGGTCGGATCAAGCTAAAATTTTCAGAGGTGGTAGATATGGAAATTCCACAGAAGATGAACGGTTGGATCTTCCAAATAACCTCTGAGTTAGGCTCTGGAGACTGCGCCCTAAACTCATCCATATTGCCGTCCAGACTCGACAGGCCTCCGGTATATCATAGATCGCTGAAGATTCCTCCATCGGAAGGCGACAAAACATTACATGGTTGTTGTATACTCACTGCACAATTCTACAAAAGGGTTCGTCAAATCGACTTCCGAGGAGACAATGGAAGCGAAAACAAGTCTGCTATACAAAAAAACTGTGCGATAGCACGAGGGTAATGTTGACGATGAGCCCCCAGGCTCCATGGACGAATTTTCCATGGTCTCAGTTGAGATTTGAGATGATGATGATGAAAGTATCCGTCTGGTCTTGATGATCTGACGTGGAGCGTGGTTCTCGGTCCAGCCGAGGTGACCAGTCGAGCCGGCGACAAAGATGCCGACATCGACCATAAAGCTCGGCTCCGATACGTAGATCGCGCCAGAGATGATCTGAATTCCCATCGCATCATGGCGACTGCCAGCAGGCTCTCAATGAAAGCACCAATGTTGTTTCTATATCTGGCATATCTCATAGTAGGGGTCCTAAGCTAGGCGTCTTGAAGCGATAGTAACATGGACACAGGGTTTCACCCAGGTTCGGGCTCTCTCGAAGAGATAATACCCTACATCCTGCTTTTGATTGTATTGATATGGGTGTAGTACAGAGGACATGTATCTACCACGAGATTGTTCTAATGAATATTTGATTCCTCTATTGACTAGCCTAGCCTTGGTTTATTTAATGAACCAGAGGCCTGGGGTTTAGGAGAGTCCTCGGCTTGTGCATGAAGTCTTGTGGAAACCTCCTTGTATGCGGCATGGGCTGCCCGAAGTGGCCCATGAATGAACCGCCATGGGGGTCCTCGGACCGATCCAGCTGGTCGGGATACGACGTGGTGAGTACCCCCTAGTCCAGGACACCGTCAGGGGGGAACCATGTCTTCAGGGCGCGCTTTTCTCAAATGCGAGGAAATTTACAAACTTAGCCCCCGTTTAAAATTTCCTACATTACAGCAATATTAGTCGGTTGGGGATAGGACGGTAATCTCGCATACAATGAATATTTGCCGATGGAGATTTCGGCTGACGAGAGTTTGTTTTGGCGCCCACCGTGTATGAATTAGGGAGGGAGGTGAGAGGCGACTTCGGCCGAGGAGAAACTGTGTTTTGGGGCCCATCGTTTATGAATTTGGGGAGGTGAGAGGCGGTGGTGGTTATTTCACGTTTGAGTGAAATTACAAGCCTACCCCTATCGAAGCCGATAGAAATCGAGCCGATAGGCTTTGCGTGTCAAGGATAGGCACTAATTCCCAATCTCGCAGATTTTGGTTTCAGGCGGTTACTGCGACTTTCCCCGCTTCATTCAAATTTTTGCACAGAAAGAGTGCATGTTTGTCGTGCCAACTCAATTCGAATCCAGTTTGTATTTCTTTTTGGGCAGGGTCCATTTTGTATTCGAATACAAATCCATATACATAAGTTTTTATATATACTTTCAAAATCACAACACCCTTTATACATAAATATGGTTTACAAATGGCATGATATCAGATTCATAAGGCTGGATCCATCTTAATTTGGATTTTCAAATATTTGAAACCACTTTATGTTGAAATCCAATGTATGCATTCCTCGCTAACTGTCTCCAATTAATGTGTGTTTCATGCGGGTTTTTTTACTTCTCCAACATGTATAATGTGTTTCACACACGCAACATATAGTGTAATCCCATTTAGACATTAATTGCATCTAAACCATGCATTGTCTCTAATTAAAGAATCTATGGATCACTAATATTGATAAACTATATAACATTACACGTGTTCCCAAATTCAAATGAATATGCATGTTTGATAGACCAATTTTCGTTGTGATATCATCGATGTCGTGATCTCTAGTTTAAATATTTGAATCCCCTTTAATCTAGATATTCGTCTCATATATCTATCACTCATGCTTATATCTCTCTCTAGACCTATACGCCTTAATCGTCTCTCGGGTATCTCTCGTGCTACTTGTATGTTGACAATGAAATTTTATGTTCATAACACACTGGCGGTACTCTCTCCCTCGACCTTCACTCTATCTCTCTCTAAGTATATCTCACTCCCTACTATGTGTCTCTAACTATGATTCTCCCTGGGAAATCTCTTCCTCTCACACAAACACAAACTTCCTCTCCCGGGGTCTCATTTGTCTCTTGTATTCCCCTGTGTGCCACTTGCACACCCCCTCTCACATAGATATGGCTTGCGCTCCTTAGGTATGAGAAGCTACGACTCTTCCTCTTAAATATTTCTTTCTCACACACAAACACAAACTCTGTCTCCCAGGGTCTCATATCTCTCCACCATTCCCTTGTATGTCTCTCACACACACTCTCTCTCCCTAGAGATATCTCACGTTCCCTGATATATCTCTCTAGCTATCACTCACGTTGTGAAATATTTTTCTCTCACAAACACAAAACTCCATCTCTTGGGATCTCATTTCTCTCTGATATTTGTTTATATGTGACTCACATGCACCCTCTCTCTATCTCTCTCACATCCACACACATAACTCATCCTTCTGATCCACTCGACTCTTATCTCTATCACACACACTAGCTAGCCAATCTCCCTCTAGCTGGCATCTTTATATTTGTATTTATCCATTTCTCCATTAACCTTATTTCTCGCACTCACTCTTGCTTCCTATCACGCCCACTATATATGTTTCTCTCTACATGCAGTCATGCGCCCTCTTATTATCTTTTTCTCACACACACATAACTTCACCCTCTGAACCACTCGACGGTCCGCTCTAACACAAAAACTAGCCTATGTCCCTCTAGCTAGCATCTCTATCTCTCTATCTATCTGTAGTTTCTCCGTCAACATTTCTTTCTCGCATGCACTCTTGCTTCCTATCACGCATACTATATCTGTCTCTCCATACATGCATATATAGGTTGATCTCTTTTGCACAATCGTTGTGTGTCGCTCGCTCTGCTCGCCATAGATGCATGCTCCAGCCCACGCAACAATCTCTTAAAGACAAAAACACATGCTCAATTATCTGGCCTTCTTCCCTCCACTCTCACATGCATGCATATTTTCATACTGATCTGTCCCTCCCATGCCGTTGATACTATGACTTATGTCTTCTTTATTTTATCTCGATCATGCACGCGCTCACACACACACATCCCACGTATACATGTATACCTCTCACCCATGCACGTTCAAGGTCTCATATGTCTCCATACGTAGTTAATTACCCTCAGCCCTAACCCCACATCGAATTGTTCTCTTCTTGAGTGCACATAACTTCCGTCTGGATGGGTAAAACACATACTCACACTTAACAATCTCCTTCTAGCTACCCCCTCTCTCACTCTTCCCCTATATCCCCGAAACTAATAAGACCATCCCTTCATTTAATTCTCGCCTACATGCACCATCGATATATAGTAGTCTTCCTTGGTGTCTCTCGAACAAACACGTTCTCTCAATGTCGACTCCTCTCACACGCACGCGCCTTATCTTCCCTCTCTACGGGCCTCTTCTCTCTTGCACCCCCTCGTTGGTGGCCTCTGCCATACACATCACCTCTCTATGATGAAGCCACACACACTTAAATTACTTTCGCCATCGAAGACTCTGCTTCACACACAGACACACACACACACAGACAAACACACACACACACACGCACGCACACACACACACGCACGCACGCACGCACACACACACACACTAAGACTCCATCCCACACACACATGCTCTAGGCGGAGCATTTGTTCCTACCACCCTTCGTCCAACCTTACCCGTATGATAAACGATCACCTTAATTTACTTGTAAAGCGTGGACAAATTCCACTTTACTTTAGTAGTTAGCAAACTTCTCATAATTATATAAAGAAAATCATGAGCAGGAAGTGACATTTTTTTACACAACCATGTTAACATGGCCACGTAAATCACAAGCTAAAATGTAATACCATTATACTTATATCGCGATGCAAAAGGTTGAGTACATGTCCAAAGAGTAGAGTCGCACACACGCACTCTGTCTCTCGGAATCTCACACACATACTAGTTATGTGATGCCCCATAAGCAGACCAGTATGTTACAATTTGTGCACCCGCAGGTACATGTGATGGTGTGCATTTATTTAAGTCAGACGGCAAACCCAAACAGTAGCTGCATTCATTCCCCTCCCGCTGTCTCTTCTCTGGTCGCCGTTGCCTGATAGCCATGGCCCGGCCAATGGTAACAACATACGCCATACTCCCGTCGGAGCAACTCTTTAATCTGGAGGTAGCGTGAAGCCCGGATCGCAGCCGCCCTGCCTCCAGAGTCCGGACTAGCAGGAGCTGGACGAGGAGGCGTTGGAGATGGAGCAGCACGCAGAGCCGAAGGAGGAGAACAACGACGCATAGCTGGAACAGGAGGACGACTGCGCGGGCGAAGCGGAGCCGGAGGAGGACGATGATTTCCATTATACTCAGACTTAAAGGGCTTTGAGTTTCACGCCACATTTATTTCACAGAGATAAGAGAAAGGAAATTTTAGTGGTCATGCATGCATATTTTTCTGCTAGCACTCTTATATAAGGGTTGACCGGCCGCTTCCTGTGGACATGCGCGGGTGGTGGAAGAGGAAGGAGAAGGGAAGCGGGTTGTGGAGTACGCCAGTTGCAGCATGAGCTCCAAGGAATTTCTATGGAGCCCTTTGGTTTATAGGAACGGAATCATATTCCTATGGAGGAATTGTTCCTATCCTCCACATTTCATAGGAAAATAAACATTAGCCCAGACTCAATGGGAAAAATGCTATGATGTAAATCAAAGGGCATCTCCTTTCCTATTCCTACTCATAGGATTTAAGATACATGTCATATCATTTCCTATGACTTTCCTATTGCTACCATTTTCCTACCCTATGAACCAAATGAGGCATGAATGTATCCGTGAACCAACTCTTTGAGTTTGATGTGAATTAATGTACAATTGTGGACTATTGTCTAATCGATCGCTAAGCCTACAATTTTAGGGGCTTGGGCTATTGGCCGATCGACGACATATCAGACCTACAATTGTGGACTATTGCATCTTTGCTCGCTAAAAATCTATTGATATGGATCCACTTAAAGTGTTCTACTTGGATCATCTTCGGTCCTTATGCGCTCGTGCTGAAATCCCAACTAGCCTAGTTGATGGGAAATCTTTAGATGAGCATGCTCATTTTGTGTGTCGCCGTTTGTCTGAAAAAGGGAAACTCTTATGGGATCAAATAAACAGATTGCTTTGTTATGCTTGGAATCTTTGTGAAATTTGTGATTTTACTTGTTGCTCTAAGAACCCTAAAAAACACCTTCCCTACCCATGTGAGTTTAATGAAAATAAAATCTTATTTTCTTATGCAAAGGGTGTTTATAGTTACTACGATATCGAACAGATTGAAGAATTTGTTGCTTTTAAGGGCGCTTATGAAGTTGCTTCTTTGATTGAAAAGTATGATATTACTCTCTACGAATCTGAAAATCTTGACATACTTAAATATTGCTATGAAAACTATGCTCACAATGCCTATGTTAAGGAATTTATTGAGAGAATGACCATTGCTTTGGAAGAAAATAATGATATGCAAGAATCTATAGATAATTATGATTCCGATGATTTGATTGAAATATCCCTTGATGAACATGATGCTTGCTATTCTTATAGCCATGATACCAATATTTATGGAGATGAATTTTCTATAGTTCCTTATGTTAAACACGTGATTATTGCTATTGCACCCATACTTGATGGTTCGTTGAATCAAAAGCAAGATTGCAATGATTTTACTATAAATTCTATTGATGTCGATTGTGCTAATAATATGCAAAACCCTAAGCTTGGGGATGCTAGTTTCGCTATGTCTACTAATTGTTGCAATGATCATGATTGGGGTGATTCTTCTTTTGATCTTGAAAATTTATTTAAGCCCCATGATGAGTATGAGATTGGTAATAGTGTTTGCAATATTATTGAAAGTGGGTTTGGAGAGGTCATGACTTTAGTTAATATTAATCCCACTGTTTTAGAAGAGTGTCAACTTTGCATGCATGTGGATCGTGTTGAAAATATTTTATGTGATAGCTATTTTGTTGAATTTGCTTATGATCCCACATGTAATTATTATGAGAGAGGAAAATATGATTGTAGAAATTTTCAAGTTACTAAATTACCTCTCATTATGTTGAGATTGCTATTGTTTCTTTCCGCTTCCTTGCATATGTTAGTTTTTTCTTTCTATGATAATTTGTTTGCCTATAAGATGCCTATGCATAGGAAGTATTTTAGACTTAGATGTGTTTGTCACGCGTTTTATGATGCTCTCTTTTGTGCTTCAATTCTTGTCTTTCATGTGAGCATCATTGAATTTATCAATGCCTAGCTAGGGGCGTTAAACGATAGCGCTTGTTGGGAGGCAACCCAATTTTATTTTTGTTTCTGTTTAGTAATAAATAATTCATCTAGCCTATGTTTAGATGTGGTTTTATGCTTTTAATTAGTGTTTGTGCCAAGTAGAGCCTTTGGGAAGAGTTGGGGGAAGTTTTTGCGATCTTGCTGTAAAAAACAGAAACTTTAGCGCTCACGAGATTTTCTGCCATTGTTTACTGGAGAGTGAGATTAGGTTGATTATTTTTGCAGATGATTAATAGACAAATTCCTCATGTCCACCAATTTATTTCAGAATTTTTGGGGTTACAGAAATATTCGAAACCTACAGATTACTACAGACTGTTCTATTTTTGACAGATTCTGTTTTTCGTGTGTTGTTTGCTTATTTTGATGCATCTATGGCTAGTATCGGAGGTTATGAACCATAGAGAGGTTGGAATACATTAGGTTTAACACCAAAATTAATAAATAATGAGTTCATTAAAATACCTTAAGTGCTGGTTTGTTTTCTTATAATAACTGAGCTCATGAGATTTTCTGTTTAAGTTTTGTGTTGTGAAGTTTTCAAGTTTTGGGTAAAGATTTGATGGATTATGTAATAAGGAGTGGCAAGAGCCTAAGCTTGGGGATTACCAAGGCACCCCGAGGTAAAATTCAAGGACAACCAAAAGCCTAAGCTTGGGGATGCCCCGGAAGGCATCCCCTCTTTCGTCTTCTTCTATCGGTAACTTTACTTGAGGCTATATTTTTATTCACCACATGATATGTGTTTTGCTTGGAGCGTCTTGTATGATTTGAGTCTTTGCTTTTTAGTTTACCACAATCATACTTGCTTTACACACCTTTTTGGGAGAGACACACATGAATCGAAATTTATTAGAATACTCTATGTGCTTCACTTATATCTTTTGAGCCAGATAATTTTGCTCCAGTGCTTCACTTATATCTTTTAGAGCACGGTGGTGGTTTTATTTTGTAGAAATTATTGATCTCTCATGCTTCATTTATATAATTTTGAGAGTCCTTTAGAACAGCATGGTAATTTTCTTTGGTTATGAAACTAGTCCTAATATGATAGGCATCCAAGATGGGTATAATAAAAATTATCATAGAAAGTGCATTGAATACTATGAGAAGTTTGATACTTGATAATTGTTTTCAGATATAAAGGTGGTGATATTAGAGTGTGCTAGTTGAGTAGTTGTGAATTTGAGAAATACTTGTGTTGAAGATTGCTAGTCCCGTAGCATGCACGTATGGTAACCATTGTGTAACAAATTTGAAACATGAGGTGTTCTTTGATTGTCTTCCTCATGAGTGGCGGTCGGGGACAAGTGATGGTCTTTTCCTACCAATCTATCCCCCTAGAAGCATGCGTGTAATGCTTGGTTTTTGATGACTTGTAGATTTTTGCAATAAGTATGTGAGTCCATGGATTATACGCACTCTCACCCTTCCATCATTGCTAGCATCTTCGGTACCGTGCATTGCCCTTTCTCACCTTGAGAGTTGGTGAAAACTTTGCCAGTGCATCCAAACCCCGTGATATGATACGCTCTATCACACATAAAACTCCTTATATCTTCCTCAAAACAGCCACCATACCTACCTATTATGGCATTTCCATAGCCATTCCGAGATATATTGCCATGCAACTTTCGACCGTTTCATTTATGACACGCTTCATCATTGTCATAGTGCTTTGCATGATCATGTAGTTGACATCGTATTTGTGGCAAAGCCACCATGCATAATTTATCATACATGTCACTCTTGATTCATTGCCCTTCCCGCTACACCGCCGGAGGCATTCATACAGATTCATATTTTGTTCTAGTATCGAGTTGTAATCCTTGAGTTGTAAATAATAGAAGTGTGATGATCATCATTAATAGAGCATTGTCCGAAAAAAGGCCAAAAAAATAAAGGCCCAAAAAAACAAAATAAAAAGGGGCAATGCTACTATCCTTTTTTTCCCAGACTTGTGCTTCAAAGTAGCACCATGATCTTTATGAGAGAGAGTCTCTTGTTTTGTCACTTTCATATACTAGTGCGAATTTTTCATTATGTAACTTCGCTTGTATATTCCAACAATGGGATTCCTCAGATGCCCTAGGTCTTCGTGAGCAAGCAAGTTGGATGCACACCCACTTAGTTTCTTTTGTTGAGCTTTCATACATTTATAGCTCTAGTGCATCCGTTGCATGGGAATCCCTACTCCTTGCATTGACATCAATTGATGCACATCTTCCTAGCCCGTTGATTAGCCGTGTCGATGTGAGACTTTCTCCTTTTTGGTCTTCTCAACATAACCCCCTATCATTATTCTATTCCACCCATAGTGCTATATCCATGGCTCACGCTCATGTATTGCGTGAAAGTTGAAAAAAGTGTGAGGTTACTAAAGTATCTTCGCCTACTTCTTCCTCCTATATATATCCATATACCTCGAAAACATCTAGGGGCACCACGAAACAATTAAAAGGTGGTCTTCGCCTGCCAAAGGCTCTGGTGGTGACACTGTTTTGGGCTCTACGGTGACCTCCATCCTTTCGTCCTGCTGGTCCTGGTCTCGTTGGACCGATATGGAAACCTTTGCCTGAAGCCTCGGGACTCCTTGCCTACGCTTGCCTCTTTAGCACCAAAGAGGAAACGAGGACACTGCATGCGCTGGCACCCGCCTGGCTCCAGTCATCGTGGCTTGCATCACAGAAACCTTGTGAGGTGTCCCTTGCCTTGATCTCTTCGCCCCTCACGAGCCAGCCTGGTGAGGCCGCCCCTGAGGAGGTCTTGCGTCGTCCGCCTCGCGAGGGTCTTGAGTGCTTGCTGGTGAAGATGGGCCATACAGGGCCACTGGTGGAGCCACGCTATGGGCCACAGGCAGGCAAGTCTAGGGACCCCCGTTCCCAGAACGCCGACAGTAGCCCCTGGGCCCAAGGCGCGCTCGGACTTGGCTTCGAGGCGATGCCAAAGGGCAAGTGCGGAGCGCCGCGGGCCCCAACAGCCTGCGGCCACAGTTGGCGCGTGGCGATTGATTGGACGTGGGCGTCTCCGCTTCCCCACGCCGCCTCGACAACTGCCCGACTTGACGAGTCCTTGCTGCATGCAGAAAAAGGTCATTATTACCTTAGATCATGGAGGACGGCGGTTGGCCTCCCCTTGGCTATAAATGGGAAGAGGGGGCGGAACCCCTGTCAACCATCTCTTCCTTTGCTTCTCCCGCTCCCGCTCCTTCTTCTTCATTGCTTCACTCCCGACAGTGACACCCATGGTGCCTGCGAAGAGGTTCTTGGGTGCAGAGAAGGGGAAGTCTCGCCGGGAGGGGCCTGGCTCACTGCCGCCCAAGAGGGGGCACGGCCATCTCTACAAGCACACCATGACCCCTGCCGCGGCCCTTCGCGGTCGCGGTGGCATCTCATCGTGTGGTTGGAGTCGCCCATGTCATGGTAGCCTCGTCGATGAAGAGAGGTGCGCCATGGTCGCGCGGCCTCCCAGGCCACGCTCCCACGCGGTGGAAGTGCTGTCGGAGTTCGTCGTGTGGTCAGAGAACCCGGCCTGTACTTGGCTTCAGCTCCCGTGCTTCTTCACCGGCGAGCTGCCAGCCACAGGTCCAGGCGGTCTCTCGCTGCAAGCGGACGTCTACTGCAGAAAGGCTTCGTGGGTCCCGGTCGAGGTCTCCGCTGCAGACAACGCGGCCCTGGCCCGCAGCTGGCAGACATTTACCCGCGCGCGCGGCCTGGGCCGGCGGTGCTCGCTCCACTTCAAGTACGATGGCAACGCGCCCCTCTATGTGAGGGTGTTCGGGGAAGATTGCCGCCGAGTCAGGTATTGCCCCGAGGACAACGACGGCGGTGAGGTGCTCGGCCTTGGCGACGGCCGCGACGAGAGTGAAGGAGGGCTCGCCCTCGGCGCAGGCCATGGCTCGTCCAGGTACGGCGACTCTTCTTCCGGTGACAGCTCCAGTAGCGACGGCTTCGACTAGCTACCACGCCGCCGCATCCGCTTCGAAGGTGGCAGCGGGTCGTCTCGTCGCCGCGCTTCAGTGAAGCGCGAGGAGGGGTCTGGCTAAGATCAGGAGAGCGCCATGGGCCCGTCCTCGCGACCTGTCGCGGGAGCACGTCCCACTTTTGTTTTGTTCTTCCTTTCCTTCCTGCATTAAGAGAGATACAAGTGTGGGGCCCGCTGGGGCGTACAACAACTATGACTTCCAAGTGGCTATTCTATGTTTATCTTTCTTGTGTCGTGTTGCAACGTCAATGTTTTATGTAGGCGCGTAGGAATAACTTAGCTTGATGCGCCTGAAGTAGTTTCCGCCTCGCGAGGCACACATTCCCTAGTGCCTGGCGAGGCCTCATGCGCTCGGAAGGCGTCTGGGAACTGCACAAATTCGTTAGGAAATTCTTATTCTTCCGAATCCTCGTCGCAAGCACTGCCGGCCATGACCCAGTGCTTCGCATCACGGTACCCGGGAGGCACAGATTGAGAGGGGTGCCCCAGCTTGCGAGCTCGAGTGAGGGTGCCTTGCGAAAAACAGGAAAACGAAAACGCTCATGAGGGCACCTATCCAGCCCACTCACGAGGCATGCGAGGGAGAGTACGGGTCAAAAACGAGGAACCGAGAGCAGAAAAGGAGGCAAAAAGGCAATGGAACCACGCCAGCAAGGAACACCAAAAAGCAAATTCATACTAAAAAGGGGCAAGCCAACTTTGGAAAGCAAATGAAAAGCCGCATCCGACACCTAGTCTAGTCTTCTTGTCTTCTCACCAGCGCGGAGCTAAGTGCTGCCACTAGGACTTGGGAGGGAGCCCCCGTGGCCCGAGGGCGGCACTCCTGAGACTCCGGGGCGTGTACAACCCCACTCATTATTACGTGAGAGTATCACGAGCGGAGATCTTCACAGGCACTGGGCCTTGCTTCACACGCACCGGGCCTTGCTTCATGGGTAGAACTTCCGGAGGTGCTGGATGTTCCATGCGTTCTGAATGGGGATCCCGTCCTGCGTCTCTAGGTGCACGGCGCTAGGCCTGGAGACGTGGGCGACCCAAAATGGGCCCTCCCACATGGGCGAGAGCTTGTGCAGCCCTTCCCTGGAGAGCACCCGCCTCAGGATGAGATCACCCACCTCAAGCGTCCTAGAGCAGACGCTGCGGTAGTGGTACCGCCACAGCGCCTGCTGGTACCTCGCAGCTTGGAGCGAGGCTTCACGGCGGCGTTCCTTCCCAAGCATGAGGTCCATCCCCCGCATGCCGTCCTGCTGCGTTTCCTCAAATGCCAGGACCCGCGCGGAGCGATGCCTGACCTCATGTGGGAGAACCGCTTCTGCTCCGTAGACGAGGAAGAACGGGGTTTCGCCTATCGGCCTGGTGGCGGTGGTGCGGATGGACCACAACACGGACTGGAGCTCGTCGTGCCAGCCCCTGCCGCAGGCCTCGAGCTTCTTCTTGAAGGTCCTAGTCTTAAGACCCTTGAGGACTTCCGCGTTGGCGCGTTCGGCCTGGCCGTTGCTCCTGGGGTGCGCCACGGAGGCATAGAAGATTTGCGTTCCAAGGTTAGCACAATATGTTTTGAAGAGATTGCTAGTGAACTGTGAGCTGCTGTCGGTGATGATGCGATTAGGGACCCCAAATCGGCTTATGAGGCCCTTGATGAACTTGACTGCTGACCCAGCTGGGATGGTGTGGACGGCTTCCACTTCCGTCCACTTGGTGAATTTGTCGATGGCGACGTAGAGGTAGCGGTAACCTCCAGTCACTCGAGGGAATGGGCCTAGGATATCCAGCCCCCAAACTGCGAACGGCCATGAGAGCGGGATAGTCTGGAGGTCCTGAGCAGGGTGGTGGATCTGCTTGCGTGGAATTGGCAGGCCTCGCAGGATTTCACCAGCTTGGCCGCGTCGTTGAGTGCCGTGGGCCAGTAGAACCCACTGCGGAAAGCCTTACCCACTAGGGTGTGCTACGACGAGTGGTGCTCGCAGTATCCGCCGTGTATGTCAGCCAGCAGCTCATTCCCCTATTCTCTCCGTGAGGTACGCCTCCATGTGCTCATCCTTTGGCTCGTACACCTTGTTGGAGAAGTTGACGAGGAGCTGTGAGTCTCCCTTGATGGTGAGGCGTTTCACCCCCAGGGCCACCGCAGCCTTGAGGCCGGTGATGAGACCCTCGTACTCCGTGATGTTGTTGGAGACCTTCTCGCCCCGCTGGAAGGAGAGCTGCACGGTGTAGTAAAGTTTGTCCTGAGTGGGAGAGATGAGCACGACTCCAGCCCCCGTGCCCCGGCGTGCGAACGCGCCATCGAAGTACATGACCCAGCCATCCGGCACTTCACTCCTTGGCGAGAGGGATTGGTTCTCGCCTGCTTCGAGCTCCGGGGTGTCGGTCCATTCTTCCACAAAGTCGGCGATTGCAGCCCCCTTGATGACCCTGGTTGTGCTGAACTCCAGGTCAAACACTTGCAGCTCGATGTTCCATTCAGCGACCCTTCCCACAGGATTGGGGCTCCTGAGCACTCTCTCCAACGGGTAATCTGAGGCGACCTTGATGGGGTGACCCTGGAAGTAGTGGCGCAGCTTGCGCGAGGCCACCAGGAGCGCGAGCAAGAGCTTCTGAGGCATGGGGTATCGTGCTCTCGCATCTCGTAGTACTATACCGACGAAGTACACTGGGTACTCGACGAGGGCGGGAGAGCTGATGGAGTTTTTGGCTCCCGGGGGCTGAGGTGTTTCCTGTGGGTCCCCAGCTTCAGGGGCTCGATGACCAGCCGGGGCAGCCGTTGTCTCAGGAGTCTCAGGAGCATCGCCTTGGTGTTGCGCTGCCTCATCCGGCTTGGTGGCTCCATTTGGAGGGCCCTTGACCTGGCGCTCCTCTCTGAGGGCCACCAGCACCGCGCTGGCAGAGTGGGGTGTGGCAGATAGGTAGAGTACCAAGGGCCCAAGAGGACGAGGTGCCACCATCACTAGCGGGCTTGTCAAGTATCTCTTGAGGTCTTGAAATGCTAGGTCGGCCTCGGGGGTCCACTCGAACGAACCCTTCTTCTGCATCAGCTTGAAGAACGGCAAGGCGCGCTCCCCCAACTTGGAGATGAAGCGCCCCAGCGAAGTCACGCAGACTGCGAGCTTCTGCATCTCCTTGAGGTTTTGTGGTGGGCTCATGTCTTCGATTGCCTTGTCCTTCTCCGGATTGGCCTCGATCCCCCTGTGGGACGCGAGTAAGCCCAACAGCTTGCCGGAAGGAACACCAAGCACGCACTTCTCTGGGTTGAGCTGCAAGTCCACCTGGCGCAGGCTCGCAAAGGTTTCCTCCAGGTCCTGAATCAAAGTTCTTGCCTCCTAAGACTTCACCACAATGTCGTCGACGTAGGCCTCAACGTTTCTCCCGAGCTGCCACCCCAAGGCGGTGTGCATCAGCCGCTGGAAGGTCGCTCCTGCGTTGCGCAGTCTGAATGGCATGCAAGTGTAGCAGTATATCCCGCATGTGGTCAAGAAACCATTTTCTCCACATCTTCCACCACCATCTTGATCTGGTGGTAGCCCGAGAACGCATCCAGGAAACATAGCAGATCACACTCGGCGGTGGAGTCGACAATCTCGTCGATGCGCGGCAGTGGGAATGGGTCTTGAGCACAAGCTTTGTTGAGGTTGGTGAACTCGACACACATGCGCTCCTTCCCTCCTTTCTTCGGCACGACGACCGGGTTTGCCAGCCGCTCTGGGTACCGGACCTCACGAAAGACACCTGCCGCCTCCAGCTTGTGGGTTTCCTAAACGATGAAAGACTACTTCTCTGTGGACTGTCGCCTCGCCCTCTGCTTCACAGGGCGCACGTTGGGGCACACCCTCAGATGATGCTAAATCACTCCTCTCGGGACCCCAACTAGCTTCTTGGGCTCCCAGGCGAACGCTTCCTTGTTCGCCCCCCAGGAAGTCCACCAGCTCCCTTTCTTTATCTGGGACGAGGTCGGCGCCTATAGTGAAGGTGGCGCCTAAGGCCACGTCCTCGTCAACCTGTATCTGCTTCGTCTTGGCTTGACCTTGAGTGAATAGCTACTTCTTCTTGGTCGGCGCAGCCCCCTTGGTCCTGGGCACGGCCTTGTCGGCCGGGCAAGCTGCCGTCGTGGCCCTGAAGGCGAGTTTGAGGGCCGCCAAGGATTCCTTGGTGTCTCCGGCCCCGGTGAGGATGCCCTTGCTCCCTGGAATCTTCATGAGGTTGTAGGCGGGATGAGTAGCTGCCATGAATTGGGCCAGCGCCGGGTACCCGAGGATGGCGTTTTACGGTAACTTGATGCGGGCGATGTCAAAATCGATTAGCTCGGTGCGGTAGTTGTCGCGTGTGCCGAAGGTCACATGGAGACAGATCTGCCTTAGGGGGTTGGAGGAGGAGCCGCCGACTCCGGAGAAGGGCTTGATGGGGCGGAGCCTCTCAAGCGGTACGTGAAGGCGGCTAAAAGCCTCGACGGATAGTACGTTGAGGCTGGCACCGCCGTCGATGAGGGCCTTGGTAATGGCTACGCTGTAGATGGTGGGCATGCAAAGCATCGGGAGCATGCCCGAACCGACGTTGGTGACTGGGTGACCCCCCGAGTCGAAGGTCAGGTCGGCCTTGGGCACCGCCCAACCCGGGGAAGCCCCCTACCGCGTGGAGGCGGCGCCGATCTGGCGAAAGAACGGCTTGGCGTGACGGTCCGAGGGCGGCGCCTGCGAGTGATACGTCTCCAACGTATCTGTAATTTTTATTGTTCCATGCTATTATATTATCTGTTTTGGATGTTAATGGGCTTATTTATACACTTTTATATTATTTTTTGACTAACCTACTAACCCAACGCCCAGTGCAAATTGTTGTTTTTTTGCCTATTTTAGTGTTTCACAGAAAAGGAATATCAAACGGAATCCAAATGGAATGAAACCTTCGGGAGAGTTATTTTTTGAACAAACATGATCCAGGGGACTTGGAGTGGACGTCAAGAAATCAACGAGGAGGCCACGAGGCAGGGGGCGTGCCTACCCCCCTGGGCGCGCCCTCCACCCTCGCGGGCCCCTCGTGCCTCCACCGACCCACTTCTTCCTCCTATATATATCCATATACCTCGAAAACATCCAGGAGCACCATGAAACCCTATTACCACCACCGCAACCTTCTGTACCCAAGAGATCCCTTCTTGGGGCCTCTTTCGGAGCTCCGCCGGAGAGGGAATCGATCACGGAGGGCTTCTACATCAACACCATAGCCTCTTTGATGATGTGTGAGTAGTTTACCTCAGACCTTCGGGTCCATAGTAATTACCTAGATGGCTTCTTCACTCTCTTTAGATCTCAATACAATGTTCTCCTTGATCTTCTTGGAACTCTATTTGATGTAACTCTTTTTGCGGTGTGTTTGTCAAGATCTGATGAACTGTGGGTTTATGATCAAGTTTATCTATGAACAATATTTGATTCTTCTATGAAATCTTTTATGTATGATTGGTTATCCTTGCATGTCTCTTCGAATTATCAGTTTGGTTTGGCCTACTAGATTGATCTTTCTTGCAATGGGAGAAGTGCTTAGATTTGGGTTGAATCTTGCGGTGTCCTTTCTCAGTGACAGTAGGGGCAGCAAGTCACGTATTGTATTGTTGCCATCGAGGATAAAAAGATGGGGTTTATATCATATTTCTTAAGTTTATCCCTCTACATCATGTCATCTTGCCTAATGCGTTACTCTATTCTTATGAACTTAATACTCTAGATGCATGCTGGATAGCGGTCGATGTGTGGAGTAATAGTAGTAGATGCAGAATCGTTTCGGTCTACTTGTCGCGGACGTGATGTCTATGTACATGATCATGCCTAGATATTCTCATAATTATGCACTTCTCTATCAATTTCTTGACAGTAATTTTTTCACCCACCATAATACTTATGCTATCTTGAGAGAAGCCACTAGTGAAACCTATGGCCCCCGGGTCTATTCTCCATTATATTAATCTCCCATCAACAAGCTATTTCTGGCACCGTTTATTTTGCAATCTTTATATTCCAATTTATATCATAAAAATACCAAAAATATTTATCATATTATTATTATCTCTATCAGATCTCACTCTCGTAAGTGACCGTGAAGGGATTGACAACCCCTTTATCGCGTTGGTTGTGAGGTTCTTATTTGTTTGTGTAGGTACGAGGGACTTGCGTGTAGTATCCTACTGGATTGATACCTTGGTTCTCAAAATATGAGGGAAATACTTACGCTACTTTGCTGCATCACCCTTTCCTCTTCAATGGAAAACCAACGCAGTGCTCAAGAGGTAGCAAGAAGGATTTCTGGTGCCATTGCCGGGGAGATTTACGCACAAGTCAAGACATGCCAAGTACCTATCACACACTCTTATCCCTCATATTACATTATTTGCCATTTGCCTCTCATTTTCCTCTCCCCCACTTCACCTTTTCCTTTGCCTTTTCTTCGCCCTCTTCCCGCATGTCTTTTTGTTTGTGTCTCCACGTGCCATCTATTTGCTTGCATCTTTGCTCGCTAAAAATCTATTGATATGGATCCACTTAAAGTGTTCTACTTGGATCATCTTCGGTCCTTATGCGCTCGTGCTGAAATCCCAACTAGCCTAGTTGATGGGAAATCTTTAGATGAGCATGCTCATTTTGTGTGTCGCCGTTTGTCTGAAAAAGGGAAACTCTTATGGGATCAAATAAACAGATTGCTTTGTTATGCTTGGAATCTTTGTGAAATTTGTGATTTTACTTGTTGCTCTAAGAACCCTAAAAAAACACCTTCCCTACCTATGTGAGTTTAATGAAAATAAAATCTTATTTTCTTATGCAAAGGGTGTTTATAGTTACTACGATATCGAACAGATTGAAGAATTTGTTGCTTTTAAGGGCGCTTATGAAGTTGCTTCTTTGATTGAAAAGTATGATATTATTCTCTACGAATCTGAAAATCTTGACATACTTAAATATTGCTATGAAAACTATGCTCACAATGCCTATGTTAAGGAATTTATTGAGAGAATGACCATTGCTTTGGAAGAAAATAATGATATGCAAGAATCTATAGATAATTATGATTCCGATGATTTGATTGAAATATCCCTTGATGAACATGATGCTTGCTATTCTTATAGCCATGATGCCAATATTTATGGAGATGAATTTTCTATAGTTCCTTATGTTAAACACGTGATTATTGCTATTGCACCCATACTTGATGGTTCGTTGAATCAAAAGCAAGATTGCAATGATTTTACTATAAATTCTATTGATGTCGATTGTGCTAATAATATGCAAAACCCTAAGCTTGGGGATGCTAGTTTCGCTATGTCTACTAATTGTTGCAATGATCATGATTGGGGTGATTCTTCTTTTGATCTTGAAAATTTATTTAAGCCCCATGATGAATATGAGATTGGTAATAGTGTTTGCAATATTATTGAAAGTGGGTTTGGAGAGGTCATGACTTTAGTTAATATTAATCCCACTGTTTTGGAAGAGTGTCAACTTTGCATGCATGTGGATCGTGTTGAAAATATTTTATGTGATAGCTATTTTGTTGAATTTGCTTATGATCCCACATGTAATTATTATGAGAGAGGAAAATATGATTGTAGAAATTTTCAAGTTACTAAATTACCTCTCATTATGTTGAGATTGCTATTGTTTCTTTCCGCTTCCTTGCATATGTTAGTTTTTTCTTTCTATGATAATTTGTTTGCCTATAAGATGCCTATGCATAGGAAGTATTTTAGACTTAGATGTGTTTGTCACGCGTTTTATGATGCTCTCTTTTGTGCTTCAATTCTTGTCTTTCATGTGAGCATCATTGAATTTATCAATGCCTAGCTAGGGGCGTTAAACGATAGCGCTTGTTGGGAGGCAACCCAATTTTATTTTTGTTTCTGTTTAGTAATAAATAATTCATCTAGCCTATGTTTAGATGTGGTTTTATGCTTTTAATTAGTGTTTGTGCCAAGTAGAGCCTTTGGGAAGAGTTGGGGGAAGTTTTTGCGATCTTGCTGTAAAAAACAGAAACTTTAGCGCTCACGAGATTTTCTGCCATTGTTTACTGGAGAGTGAGATTAGGTTGATTATTTTTGCAGATGATTAATAGACAAATTCCTCATGTCCACCAATTTATTTCAGAATTTTTGGGGTTACAGAAATATTCGAAACCTACAGATTACTACAGACTGTTCTATTTTTGACAGATTCTGTTTTTCGTGTGTTGTTTGCTTATTTTGATGCATCTATGGCTAGTATCGGAGGTTATGAACCATAGAGAGGTTGGAATACATTAGGTTTAACACCAAAATTAATAAATAATGAGTTCATTAAAATACCTTAAGTGCTGGTTTGTTTTCTTATAATAACTGAGCTCATGAGATTTTCTGTTTAAGTTTTGTGTTGTGAAGTTTTCAAGTTTTGGGTAAAGATTTGATGGATTATGTAATAAGGAGTGGCAAGAGCCTAAGCTTGGGGATTACCAAGGCACCCCGAGGTAAAATTCAAGGACAACCAAAAGCCTAAGCTTGGGGATGCCCCGGAAGGCATCCCCTCTTTCGTCTTCTTCTATCGGTAACTTTACTTGAGGCTATATTTTTATTCACCACATGATATGTGTTTTGCTTGGAGCGTCTTGTATGATTTGAGTCTTTGCTTTTTAGTTTACCACAATCATACTTGCTTTACACACCTTTTTGGGAGAGACACACATGAATCGAAATTTATTAGAATACTCTATGTGCTTCACTTATATCTTTTGAGCCAGATAATTTTGCTCCAGTGCTTCACTTATATCTTTTAGAGCACGGTGGTGGTTTTATTTTGTAGAAATTATTGATCTCTCATGCTTCATTTATATAATTTTGAGAGTCCTTTAGAACAGCATGGTAATTTTCTTTGGTTATGAAACTAGTCCTAATATGATAGGCATCCAAGATGGGTATAATAAAAATTATCATAGAAAGTGCATTGAATACTATGAGAAGTTTGATACTTGATAATTGTTTTCAGATATAAAGGTGGTGATATTAGAGTGTGCTAGTTGAGTAGTTGTGAATTTGAGAAATACTTGTGTTGAAGATTGCTAGTCCCGTAGCATGCACGTATGGTAACCATTGTGTAACAAATTTGAAACATGAGGTGTTCTTTGATTGTCTTCCTCATGAGTGGCGGTCGGGGACAAGTGATGGTCTTTTCCTACCAATCTATCCCCCTAGAAGCATGCGTGTAATGCTTGGTTTTTGATGACTTGTAGATTTTTGCAATAAGTATGTGAGTCCATGGATTATACGCACTCTCACCCTTCCATCATTGCTAGCATCTTCGGTACCGTGCATTGCCCTTTCTCACCTTGAGAGTTGGTGAAAACTTTGCCAGTGCATCCAAACCCCGTGATATGATACGCTCTATCACACATAAAACTCCTTATATCTTCCTCAAAACAGCCACCATACCTACCTATTATGGCATTTCCATAGCCATTCCGAGATATATTGCCATGCAACTTTCGACCGTTTCATTTATGACACGCTTCATCATTGTCATAGTGCTTTGCATGATCATGTAGTTGACATCGTATTTGTGGCAAAGCCACCATGCATAATTTATCATACATGTCACTCTTGATTCATTGCCCTTCCCGCTACACCGCCGGAGGCATTCATACAGATTCATATTTTGTTCTAGTATCGAGTTGTAATCCTTGAGTTGTAAATAATAGAAGTGTGATGATCATCATTAATAGAGCATTGTCCGAAAAAAGGCCAAAAAAATAAAGGCCCAAAAAAACAAAATAAAAAGGGGCAATGCTACTATCCTTTTTTCCACACTTGTGCTTCAAAGTAGCACCATGATCTTTATGAGAGAGAGTCTCTTGTTTTGTCACTTTCATATACTAGTGCGAATTTTTCATTATGTAACTTCGCTTGTATATTCCAACAATGGGATTCCTCAGATGCCCTAGGTCTTCGTGAGCAAGCAATTGGATGCACACCCACTTAGTTTCTTTTGTTGAGCTTTCATACATTTATAGCTCTAGTGCATCCGTTGCATGGGAATCCCTACTCCTTGCATTGACATCAATTGATGCACATCTTCCTAGCCCGTTGATTAGCCGTGTCGATGTGAGACTTTCTCCTTTTTGGTCTTCTCAACATAACCCCCTATCATTATTCTATTCCACCCATAGTGCTATATCCATGGCTCACGCTCATGTATTGCGTGAAAGTTGAAAAAAGTGTGAGGTTACTAAAGTATCAAACAATTGCTTGGCTTGTCATCGGGGTTGTGCAAGATGAGGCATTCTTGTGTGACGAAAATGGAGCATGACCAAACTGTATGATTTTGTAGATGTGATTTTCAGAAGACATGATTGCTTAGTTAGTATGCTTGAAGTATTATTATTTTTATGTCAATATGAAACTTTTTCTGTCTAGAATCTTTCGGATCTGAATATTCATGCCACAATAAAGAAAATTACATTGAGAAATATGCTAGGTAGCATTCCACAACAAAAATTCTGTTTTATCATTTACCTACTCGAGGACGAGCAGGAATTAAGCTTGGGGATGCTTGATACGTCTCCAACATATCTATAATTTTTTTATTGTTCCATGCTATTATATTATGTGTCTTGGATGTTAATGGGCTTATTTGTACACTTTTATATTATTTTTGGGACTAACCTACTAACCCAAGGCCCAGTGCAAATTGCTGTTTTATTGCATATTTCAGTGTTTCACAGAAAAGGAATATCAAACGAAATCCAAATGGAAAGAAACCTTCGGGAGAGTTATTTTTGGAACAAACGTGATCCAGGGGACTTGGAGTGGATGTCAATAAATCAACAAGGAGGCCACGAGGCACGGGGGCGCGCCTACCCCCCTGGGCGCACCCTCCACCCTCGTGGGCACCTCGTGGCTCCACCGACCTACTTCTTCCTCCTATATATATCCATATACCTCGAAAACATCTAGGGGCACCACGAAACCCTATTTCCAGTGCTGCAACCTTCTGCACCCAAGAGATCCCATCTTGGGGCCTTTTCCGAAGTTCCGCTGGAGAGGGAATCGATCACGGAGGGCTTCTACATCAACACCATAGCCTCTGCGATGATGTGTGAGTAGTTTACCTCAGACCTTCAGGTCCATAGTTATTAGCTAGATGGCTTTTTCTCTCTCTTTGGATCTCAATACAATGTTCTCCTTGATCTTCTTGAAGATTTATTTGATGTAACTCTTTTTGCGGTGTGTTTGTCAATATCCGATAAAATGTGGGTTTATGATCAAGTTTATCTATGAACAATATTTGATTCTTCTCTGAAATCTTTTATGCATGATTGGTTATCTTTGCAAGTCTCTTCGAATTATCAGTTTGGTTTGGCCTACTAGATTGATCTTTCTTGCAATGGGAGAGTGCTTAGCTTTGGGTTCAATCTTGCGGTGTCCTTTCCCAGTGACAGTAGGGGCAGCAAGGCACGTATTGTATTGTTGCCATCGAGGATAAAAAGATGGGGTTTATATCATATTGCTTGAGTTTATCCCTCTACATCATGTCATCTTGCCTAATGCGTTACTCTGTTCTTATGAACTTAATACTCTAGATGCATGCTGGATAGCGGTCGATGTGTGGAGTAATAGTAGTAGATGCAGAATCGTTTCGGTCTACTTGTGGCTATGATGCCTAATACATGATCATGCCTAGATATTCTCATAATTATGCACTTTTCTATAAATTGCTGGAGAGAAGCCACTAGTGAAACCTATGGCCCCCGGGTCTATTCTCCATTATATTAATCTCCCGTCAACAAGCTATTTCTGGCACCGTTTATTTTGCAATCTTTACTATTCCAATCTATATCATAAAAATACCAAAAATATTTATCTTATTATTATTATCTCTATCAGATCTCACTCTCGTAGGTGACCACGAAGGGATTGACAACCCCTTTATCGCGTTGGTTGCGAGGTTCTTATTTGTTTGTGTAGGTACGAGGGACTTGCATGTAGTCTCTTACTGGATTGATACATTGGTTCTCAAAAACTGAGGGAAATACTTACGCTACTTTGTTGCATCACCCTTTCCTATTCAAGGGAAAACCAACACAGTGCTCAAAGAGGTAGCAGCGAGCCACCGAGGAGAGCCGCGACGACGAGGGGTGCTGGTCCCCCGAAGTGCGCGATGAATAGGTAGCGCAGCTCCTCCCAGGAGGCCACGAGGCACGGGGGCGCGCCTACCCCCCTGGGCGCACCCTCCACCCTCGTGGGCACCTCGTGGCTCCACCGACCTACTTCTTCCTCCTATATATATCCATATACCTCGAAAACATCTAGGGGCACCACGAAACCCTATTTCCAGTGCTGCAACCTTCTGCACCCAAGAGATCCCATCTTGGGGCCTTTTCCGAAGTTCCGCTGGAGAGGGAATCGATCACGGAGGGCTTCTACATCAACACCATAGCCTCTGCGATGATGTGTGAGTAGTTTACCTCAGACCTTCAGGTCCATAGTTATTAGCTAGATGGCTTTTCTCTCTCTTTGGATCTCAATACAATGTTCTCCTCGATCTTCTTGGAGATCTATTTGATGTAACTCTTTTTGCGGTGTGTTTGTCGAGTTCGATGAATTGTGGGTTTATGATCAAGTTTATCTATGAACAATATTTGATTCTTCTCTGAAATCTTTTATGTATGATTGGTTATCTTTGCAAGTCTCTTCGAATTATCAGTTTGGTTTGGCCTACTAGATTGATCTTTCTTGCAATGGGAGAAGTGCTTAGCTTTGGGTTCAATCTTGTGGTGTCCTTTCCCAGTGACAGCAGGGGCAGCAAGGCACGTATTGTATTGTTGCCATCGAGGATAAAAAGATGGGGTTTATATCATATTGCTTGAGTTTATCCCTCTACATCATGTCATCTTGCCTAATGCATTACTCTGTTCTTATGAACTTAATACTCTAGATGCATGCTGGATAGTGGTCGATGTGTGGAGTAATAGTAGTAGATGCAGAATCGTTTCGGTCTACTTGTCGCGGACTGTTGCCTATATACATTATCATGCCTAGATATTCTCATAATTATGCACTTTTCTATAAATTGCTGGAGAGAAGCCACTAGTGAAACCTATGGCCCCCGGGTCTATTCTCCATTATATTAATCTCCCGTCAACAAGCTATTTCTGGCACCGTTTATTTTGCAATCTTTATATTCCAATTTATATCATAAAAATACCAAAAATATTTATCTTATTATTATTATCTCTATCAGATCTCACTCTCGTAGGTGACCACGAAGGGATTGACAACCCCTTTATCGCGTTGGTTGCGAGGTTCTTATTTGTTTGTGTAGGTACGAGGGACTTGCATGTAGTCTCTTACTGGATTGATACATTGGTTCTCAAAAACTGAGGGAAATACTTACGCTACTTTGTTGCATCACCCTTTCCTATTCAAGGGAAAACCAACACAGTGCTCAAAGAGGTAGCAGCGAGCCACCGAGGAGAGCCGCGACGACGAGGGGTGCTGGTCCCCCGAAGTGCGCGATGAATAGGTAGCGCAGCTCCTCCCAGGAGGCCACGAGGCACGGGGGCGCGCCTACCCCCCTGGGCGCACCCTCCACCCTCGTGGGCACCTCGTGGCTCCACCGACCTACTTCTTCCTCCTATATATATCCATATACCTCGAAAACATCTAGGGGCACCACGAAACCCTATTTCCAGTGCTGCAACCTTCTGCACCCAAGAGATCCCATCTTGGGGCCTTTTCCGAAGTTCCGCTGGAGAGGGAATCGATCACGGAGGGCTTCTACATCAACACCATAGCCTCTGCGATGATGTGTGAGTAGTTTACCTCAGACCTTCAGGCATAGTTATTAGCTAGATGGCTTTTTCTCTCTCTTTGGATCTCAATACAATGTTCTCCTTGATCTTCTTGAAGATTTATTTGATGTAACTCTTTTTGCGGTGTGTTTGTCAATATCCGATAAAATGTGGGTTTATGATCAAGTTTATCTATGAACAATATTTGATTCTTCTCTGAAATCTTTATGCATGATTGGTTATCTTTGCAAGTCTCTTCGAATTATCAGTTTGGTTTGGCCTACTAGATTGATCTTTCTTGCAATGGGAGAAGTGCTTAGCTTTGGGTTCAATCTTGCGGTGTGTCCTTTCCCAGTGACAGTAGGGCAGCAAGGCACGTTGTATTGGTTGCCATCGAGGATAAAAATGGGTTTATATCATATGCTTGAGTTTATTCCCTCTACATAATCATCTTGCC
This sequence comes from Triticum urartu, assembly GCF_003073215.2. Classification (NCBI taxonomy): domain Eukaryota; kingdom Viridiplantae; phylum Streptophyta; class Magnoliopsida; order Poales; family Poaceae; genus Triticum; species Triticum urartu. The sequence continues at coordinate 295,701,496 of NC_053028.1, forward strand.
TAATGCGTTACTCTATTCTTATGAACTTAATACTTCTAGATGCATGCTGGATAGGTCATGTGTGGAGTAATAGTAGTAGATGCAGAATCGTTTCGGTCTACTTGTCGTGGACCTCATGCCTATATACATGATCATGCCTAGATATTCTCATAATTATGCACTTTTCTATAAATTGCTGAGAGAAGCCACTAGTGAAACCTATGGCCCCCGGGTCTATTCTCCATTATATTAATCTCCCGTCAACAAGCTATTTCTGGCACCGTTTATTTTGCAATCTTTATTCCAATCTATATCATAAAAATACCAAAAATATTTATCTTATTATTATTATCTCTATCAGATCTCACTCTCGTAGGTGACCACGAAGGGATTGACAACCCCTTTATCGCGTTGGTTGCGAGGTTCTTATTTGTTTGTGTAGGTACGAGGGACTTGCATGTAGTCTCTTACTGGATTGATACATTGGTTCTCAAAAACTGAGGGAAATACTTACGCTACTTTGTTGCATCACCCTTTCCTATTCAAGGGAAAACCAACACAGTGCTCAAAGAGGTAGCAGCGAGCCACCGAGGAGAGCCGCGACGACAAGGGGTGCTGGTCCCCCGAAGTGCGCGATGAATAGGTAGCGCAGCTCCTCCCAGGAGGCCACGAGGCACGGGGGCGCGCCTACCCCCCTGGGCGCACCCTCCACCCTCGTGGGCACCTCGTGGCTCCACCGACCTACTTCTTCCTCCTATATATATCCATATACCTCGAAAACATCTAGGGGCACCACGAAACCCTATTTCCAGTGCTCAACCTTCTACCCAAGATCCCATCTTGGGGCCTTTTCCGAGTCCGCCGGAGGGGGAATCGATCACGGAGGGCTTCTACATCAACACCATAGCCTCTCCGATGATGTGTGAGTAGTTTACCACAGACCTTCGGGTCCATAGTTATTAGCTAGATGGCTTCTTCTCTCTCTTTGGATCTCAATACAAATGTTCTCCTCGATCTTCTTGGAGATCTATTCGATGTAACTCTTTTTGCGGTGTGTTTGATCCGATGAATTGTGGGTTTATGATCAAGTTTATCTATGAACAATATTTGATTCTTCTCTGAAATTTTTATGCATGATTGGTTATCTTTGCAAGTCTCTTCGAATTATCAGTTTGGTTTGGCCTACTAGATTGATCTTTCTTGCAATGGGAGAAGTGCTTAGCTTTGGGTTCAATCTTGCGGTGTCCTTTCCCAGTGACAGCAGGGGCAGCAAGGCACGTATTGTATTGTTGCCATCGAGGATAAAAAGATGGGGTTTATATCATATTGCTTGAGTTTATCCCTCTACATCATGTCATCTTGCCTAATGCGTTACTCTGTTCTTATGAACTTAATACTCTAGATGCATGCTGGATAGCGGTCGATGTGTGGAGTAATAGTAGTAGATGCAGAATCGTTTCGGTCTACTTGTCGGACGTGATGCCTATATACATGATCATGCCTAGATATTCTCATAATTATGCACTTTTCTATAAATTGCTGAGAGAAGCCACTAGTGAAACCTATGGCCCCCGGGTCTATTCTCCATTATATTAATCTCCCGTCAACAAGCTATTTCTGGCACCGTTTATTTTGCAATCTTTATATTCCAATCTATATCATAAAAATACCAAAAATATTTATCTTATTATTATTATCTCTATCAGATCTCACTCTCGTAAGTGACCAAGGGATTGACAACCCCTTTATCGCGTTGGTTGCGAGGTTCTTATTTGTTTGTGTAGGTACGAGGGACTTGCATGTAGTCTCTTACTGGATTGATACATTGGTTCTCAAAAACTGAGGGAAATACTTACGCTACTTTGTTGCATCACCCTTTCCTATTCAAGGGAAAACCAACACAGTGCTCAAAGAGGTAGCAGCGAGCCACCGAGGAGAGCCGCGACGACGAGGGGTGCTGGTCCCCCGAAGTGCGCGATGAATAGGTAGCGCAGCTCCTCCCAGGAAGGCCACGAGGCACGGGGGCGCGCCTACCCCCCTGGGCGCACCCTCCACCCTCGTGGGCACCTCGTGGCTCCACCACCTACTTCTTCCTCCTATATATATCCATATACCTCGAAAACATCTAGGGGCACCACGAAACCCTATTTCCAGTGCTGCAACCTTCTGCACCCAAGAGATCCCATCTTGGGGCCTTTTCCGAAGTTCCGCTGGAGAGGGAATCGATCACGGAGGGCTTCTACATCAACACCATAGCCTCTGCGATGATGTGTGAGTAGTTTACCTCAGACCTTCAGGTCCATAGTTATTAGCTAGATGGCTTTTTCTCTCTCTTTGGATCTCAATACAATGTTCTCCTTGATCTTCTTGAGATCTTATTTGATGTAACTCTTTTTGCGGTGTGTTTGTCAATATCCGATGAATTGTGGGTTTAGATCAAGTTTATCTATGAACAATATTTGATTCTTCTCTGAAATCTTTTATGTATGATTGGTTATCTTTGCAAGTCTCTTTGAATTATCAGTTTGGTTTGGCCTACTAAATTGATCTTTCTTGCAATGGGAGAAGTGTTTAGCTTTGGGTTCAATCTTGCGGTGTCCTTTCCCAGTGACAGCAGGGGTAGCAAGGCACGTATTGTATTGTTGCCATCGAGGATAAAAAAATGGGGTTTATACCATATTGCTTGAGTTTATCCCTCTACATCATGTCATCTTGCCTAATGCGTTACTCTATTCTTATGAACTTAATACTCTAGATGCATGCTGGATAGCGGCCGATGTGTGGAGTAATAGTAGTAGATGCAGAATCGTTTCGGTCTACTTATCGTGGACGTGATGCCTATATGCATGATCATGCCTAGATATTCTCATAATTATGCACTTTTCTATAAATTGCTGGAGAGAAGCCACTAGTGAAACCTATGGCCCCCGGGTCTATTCTCCATTATATTAATCTCCCGTCAACAAGCTATTTCTGGCACCGTTTATTTTGCAATCTTTATATTCCAATTTATATCATAAAAATACCAAAAATATTTATCTTATTATTATTATCTCTATCAGATCTCACTCTCGTAGGTGACCACGAAGGGATTGACAACCCCTTTTATCGCGTTGGTTGCGAGGTTCTTATTTGTTTGTGTAGGTACGAGGGACTTGCATGTAGTCTCTTACTGGATTGATACATTGGTTCTCAAAAACTGAGGGAAATACTTACGCTACTTTGTTGCATCACCCTTTCCTATTCAAGGGAAAACCAACACAGTGCTCAAAGAGGTAGCAGCGAGCCACCGAGGAGAGCCGCGACGACGAGGGGTGCTGGTCCCCCGAAGTGCGCGATGAATAGGTAGCGCAGCTCCTCCCAGGAGGCCACAGAAGATTCTGGCAGATGGAGGAGCCAGGCGCGTGGCACGCCAGCGAGGGCCGTTGGCAGCCAGTTGGCCATTATTTATCGTCACCCTCGGCCTCCAGGATGGCCTCCTCATACGCCAGCAGGAGGGCGCCGGATCTGCCGCACCATCGTAACGGGGTGGCATCTCCATCTTGAACTTGTGCGGCCACCGCACCCGCCGCAAGGCGGGGTGAAGGCCCGGAGCCCCAGGACGCTGTGGAGGGCGCCCGTCAATCCAGTTGGAGAAGCGGCGGCGTCCATGAGAGCCAGTCGGAGCGGCGAGGCCATCGAGGGCAAGATTCGGCGTACCCCTACCAGGCGCGCCAAATGTCGGATTTCGGATTCCGGCAAAACCCTTGAGGTTCGAACACTGGGGTGCACACGAAGATCTCTCCCCCCTCTAGCTCACACACATCGTGATCTCACGGCCTAGCTCGACGAACCCAAAGAACAGGAGACACAAGAGTTTATACTGGTTCGGGCCACCTGGTGTAAGAACAACCTCCTGAGGAGAGGTGTTCTTGTGCTTGGTGAACTTGTGTGGTTGAGGATGATCTGGATGTGATCTCTTCCTCTGGATCCCCCCTCCTACTGTGGTGGCTAGTCCTATTTATAGAGGCATTGGTCCTCTTCCCAAATATTCAGCAGGAAGGGATCCTACAACGCCCAAATTCGAAGGAAGACAACTAGTACAAGTTATCCTGACAAAAGGTGGTCTTCGCCTGCCAAAGGAAGACAACGTCGTCTTGGGCTCCACGGTGACCTCCGTCCTATCGTCCTGCTGGTCTTCGTCTTGTTGCACCGATATGAAAACCTTTGCCTGATGCCTTGGGACTCCTCGCCTACGCTTGCCTCTTTAGCACCAAAGAGGAAACGAGGACACTGCGCATGCCGGCGCCTGCCTGGCTCCAGTCGTCATGGCTTGCGTCACAGAAACCTCGCGAGGTGTCCCTTGCCTTGATCTCTCCTCCCCTCGTGAGCTAGCCTAGTGAGGCCGCCCCTGAGGAGGTCTTGCGTCGTCTGCCTCATGAGGCTTGGCCCCTCGCGAAGGTCTTGAGTTGTTGCTGGTGAAGATGGGCCATATAGGGCCGCTGGTGGAGCCACGCTGTGGGCCGTAGGCAGGCAAGTCTAGGGACCCCCGTTCCCAGAACGCCGACAGGGGCGATGTCCACATGACAGACCACGACATCAAAAACGATCTCTGTGGCATTGTCCATAGGACGGACTATGACATCGGAATCATCAAGGACGTCCACCGGCACCTGCACAACCCTAACATATTAGCAAGCACATCGTAAATAATCAAAAACAACAACTATGGTAAGCCATTTTTACCTTGTGCAGCTCACCGGGGGATCCCAACCCTCCGTGGGCCATCGCCTTGCCAGGGAAATACTACTTCTCAATGGCGACTATCTCCTCAACCTCGGCCTTGAGAATCTCATAGGTGGCCATTAGTGTTTTTGGGGTAGGCATGGTGGCGCCCTTGCTGTTCTTCCAGCTATCTTTGAGGAGTTCGTCCACCAACATCATCAACTCTTTGGCTAGTGCTTGCCTTTTGGAGTTCTTCGTTGCCATGGGTTGGCCAGCCAACATGGCCAACTCGTTGGTCGGTGCTCGCTTCCTGGAGATCTTTGTCTCGAGTGGGTTTTCTGCCGGTAACTCTTTGCCTAGTGCTCTAGGATCCATCAATAAACTGACAAACAAAAAAGCAATCGAAAGGAAAGCACAATCGCAATGAAAACATGAAAAGAATAGGCTGTGAAAATCGGTTGGTGCCTCGCAAAAAGAAGATTCTTGGAATGAAAATATAGTAGCATCACTGATTCACCCACCTTTCCTTCATCGGTATGGAAGAAAAATAGGAGAGACGAGTAGACTGGAGTGAGGCTTTCTTCAAGGGGAGAAAGGGCTTCATCTAGCGTTCCAGTGAAATGATGGTTGCTTCGTCCAATCCAACTCCGAGGCCACTTTATGACTGCTGGTAAAGGTGTGGGTTTTGTGATATGATGGGTCATGACGGCCACCCTGGGGTGATCGGTGAGTCTCGACTGTAGCACCTCGCAGTGATTTGGTGAATGGCACGTGGGCCCGGATGCTTGATGTCCCACATGTAGATAGAGCGGCTAGTCATATACAGTAGTAGTAGTTTGGACGATAGACGTGGAGCTCCGTCCCGGTTTATTGGTCCCTATGAAAATCTATGCCAAATTTTGACTATAAATTTTGCTAACCAAATGTTCATGCATGTCACAAAAATTTCATCATTGAAAACTATGTTCAAATACGAATCCAAGGATATAATTTTTGTTAACATGAACTAACATTTTGTCAGTTAAATCTTTGGTCAAAATTTAGCACAAATTACAAAGGGGCCCAGTAAAGATTGTACTCTCACATTTTGTTTTGAGGATACTCCCACATAGAAAATATAAATAATAATGCATGTTGGGTCAGCCCACGTTTCCAATAATTTTAGCCGTGGCCTTGTTCACAATTTTTATGAGGCGGTGGTTGTTCACTTAATGGAGGGTCTAGTACCGGACTTGAACGATACAAAGTGCGACCTGGCACACCGTAACACCACTTGAAATAAGCGGGTAGCTATCTCAAAAAATAATCAACAACTCAAAAAAACCCAGCGATCCGGCACATACACTATTTTAAACGATTGTTCTGATGGAGTGAAAAAAGAAAACTACCCCACTATACGTATATATATATATAGGCCGGAGCCTCTGCGCTTCCTTGCTAGGGTTTCTCTATTCACACACTCTCATCCTCTCCAGATCTAAACAAGATAGTGGTGGTAACACTGTCTTTCTATCCTCATCGTTGGTTACAGATCCGGATGTATCCCCCTCCGCCAGTGAAGGGGAGCAGGGGCAGCGTTTATGTTGGGGAACATGGCATGCAATTTCAAAAAAATTCCTACGCTCACGCAAGATCTATCTAGGAGATGCATAGCAACAAAAGAGGGAGAGTGTGCCTACGTACGCTTGTAGACTGTAAGCAAAAGTGTTAGACCGATCAAGCACCAAAACGTATGACACCTCCGAGTTCTGCACACGATCAGCCCAATGACATCCCTCGCCTTCTTGATCCAGCAAGGTGTCGAGGAAGTAGATGAGTTCCATCAACACGACATCGTGGTGATGGTGATGGTGAAGTGATTCACGCAGGGCTTCGCCTAAGCACCGCAAAACAATGACCGGGGGTGTAAAATGTGGAGGGGGCGCCACACACGACTAACGATTGTTATTATGTGTTCTAGGCTCCCCTCCCCACGTATATATAGGTGGAAGAGGGAGGGGAGCAGCCTTGGGGTGCCCCAAGTAGGAGGAATCCTACTTGGAGTCCTCCCCCAATTGGGCCAACCCCCATTCCTTATTTCCGGAGAGAAAGATGGAAGGGGGAAGGGAGAAAGGAAAGGGGGGGCGAACCCCCCTTTCTCCTTCTCTAATTCGGCCACATGTCTAAGGCAGAACGCACCACCCCTTGTGGGCTGGTGTGCTCCCATCTTGTGGCCCATATTGCCCGTATCTTCCCCCCGAGGGTTCCGGTAACCCCCCCGGTACTCCAATAAATACCTGATACTACCCGGAACACATCCGGTGTCAGAATACTATCATCCTATATATCAATATTTATATCTCCATCATTTCGAAACTCCTCGTCATGTCCGTGATCTCATCCGAGACTTCGAACAAAATTCGGTCACCAAATCACATAACTCATATAATACTAAACCCTCATCGAACGTTAAGCATGCGGACCCTACGGGTTTGAGAACTATGTAGACATGACCGAGACACCTCTCCGGTTAATAACCAATAGCGGAACCTGGATGCTCATATTGGCTCCTACATATTCTACGAAGATCTTTATCAGTCGAACCGTTATGACAACATACGTCATTCCCTTTGTCATCGGTATGTTACTTGCCCGAGATTTGCTCGTCGGTATCTACATACCTAGTTCAATCTTGTTACCGGCAGGTCTCTTTACTCATTACGTAATACATCATTCTTTAACTAACTCATTAGTCAATTTTCTTGCAAGGCTTCTTATGATGTGCATTACCGAGAGGGCCCAGAGATACCTCTCCGATACTCGGAGTGACACCTTTGGAGATACTTGTACAGCATCTTTATAATCACCCAGTTTCGTTGTGACGTTTGATAGCACACAAGGCATTCCTCCGGTATCTGGGAGTTGCATAATCTCATAGTCAAAGGAATATGTATTTGACATGAAGAAAGCAACAACAATAAAACTGAACGAGCAATATGCTAAGCTAACGGATGGGTCATGTCCATCACATCATTCTCCTAATGATGTGACCCCATTCATCAAATGACAACACATGTCTATGGTTAGGAAACTTAACCTTCTTTTATTAACGAGCTAGTCTAGTACAGGCTTACTAGGGACACGGTGTTTTGTCTATGTATCCACACATGTACCAAGTTTCCAGTTAATACAATTCTAGCATGAATAATAAACATTTATCATGATATAAGGAAATATAAAATAGCAACTTTATTATTGTCTCTAGGGCATATTTCTATCAGTCTTCCACTTGCACTAGAGTCAATCATCTAGATTATATTGTAATGGCTCTAACACCCATGTAGTCTTGGTGTTGATCATGTTTTGCTTGTGGAAGAGGCTTAGTCAACGGGTCTGCAACATTCAGATCCGTATGTATTTTGCAAATCTCTATGTCATCCTCCTTGACTTGATCACGGATGGAGTTGAAGAGTCTCTTGATGTGTTTGGTTCTTTTGTGAAATTTGGATTCCTTCGCTAAGGAAATTGCTCCAATATTGTCACAAAAGATTTTCATTGGACTTGATGCACTAGGTATTACACCTAGATCGGATATATATGAACTCCTTCATCCAGAATCCTTCATTTCATGCTTCCAAAGCAGCTATGTACTCCGCTTCACACGTAGATCCCGCCACGATGCTTTGCTTGGAACTGCACCAACTAACAGCTCCATCATTCAAAATAAATACGTATCCGGTTTGTGACTTAGAGTCATCCGGATTAGTGTCAAAGCTAGCATCGACGTAACCATTTATGACGAGCTCTTTGTCACCTTCATAAACGAGAAACATATCCTTAGTCCTTTTTAGGTAATTCAGGATGTTCTTGACCGCTGTCCAGTGATCCACTCCTAGATTACTTTGGTACCTCCCTAATAAACTTATAGCAAGGCACACATCAGGTCTGGTACACAGCATAGCATACATGATAGAACCTATGGCTGATGCATAGGGAATGACTTTCATTTTCTCTCTATCTTCTGCAATGGTCGGGCATTGAGTCCGACTTAACTTCACACCTTGTAACACATGCAAGAACCCTTTCTTTGAGTTATCCATTTTGAACTTCTTCAAAACTTTATCAAGGTATGTGCTTTGTGAAAGTCCTATTAAGCGTCTTGATCTATCTCTATAGATCTTGATGCCTAATATATAAGCAGCTTCACCGAGGTCTTTCACTGAAAAACTTTTATTCAAGTATCCTTTTATGCTATCCAGAAATCCTATATCATTTCCAATCAACAATATGTCATCCACATATAATATTAGAAATGCTACAGAACTCCCACTCACTTTCTTGTAAATACAGGCTTCTCCGAAAGTCTATATAAAACCATATGCTTTGATCACCTCATCAAAGTGTATATTCGAACTCCGAGATGCTTGCACCAGTCCATAGATGGATCGCTGGAGCTTGCACACTTTGTTAGCACCGTTAGGATCGATAAAACCTTCTGGTTGAATCATATACAACTTTTATTTAAGAAATCCATTAAGGAATTCGGTTTTGACGTCCATTTGCCAAATTTCATAATCATAAAATGCGGCAATTGCTAACATGATTCGGACTGACTTAAGCATCGCTTCGGGTGAGAAAGTCCCATCGCAGTCAACTCCTTGAACTTGCCGAAAACCTTTTGCGACAAGTCATGCTTTGTAGACAGTAACATTACCATCAACGTCAGTGTTCTTCTTGAAGATCCATTTATTCTCTATGGCTGGCTGATCATCGGCAAAGTCAACCAAAGTCCACACTTTGTTCTCATCCATGGATCCTATCTCAGGTTTCATGGCCTGAAGCCATTTATCAGAATCTGGGCTCATCATCGCTTCTTCATAGTTTGTAGGTTCGTCATGGTCTAGTAACATGACTTCTAGAACAGGGTTACCATACCACTGTGGTGCGGAACATGCTCTGTTCGATCTACGAGGTCCTGTAGTAACTTGATCTGAAGTTTAATGATCATCATCATTAGCTTGATCTCTAGTTGGTGTAGGCATGACGGGAACGGATTTCTCTGATGAGCTACTTTCCAATCTGAGAGAAGGTACAATTACCTCATCAAGTTCTACTTTCCTCCCACTCACTTCTTTCGAGAGAAACTCCTTCTCTAGAAAGTTTCCATTCTTGGCAACAATATCTTGACTTCGGATTTGTGGTATAAGGTGTACCCAATTGTTTCCTTAGGGTATCCTATGAAGACGCACTTCTCCGATTTGGGTTCAAGTTTATCAGGGTGAAGCCTTTTGACATAAGTGTCGCAACCCCAAACTTTAAGAAACGACAGCTTAGGTTTCTTGCCAAACCATAGTTCATACGGTGTCGTCTCAACGAATTTAGACGGTGCCCTATTTAACGTGAATGCAGTTGTCTCTAATGCATAACCCCAAAACGATAGTGGTAAATTCGTAAGAGACATCATAGATCGCACCATATCTAATAAAGTACGATTATGACGTTCGGACACACCACTACACTATGGTGTTCCAGGTGGCGGGAGTTGTGAAACTATTCCACATTGTTTTAAATGTTGGCCAAACTCGTAACTCAAATATTCGCATCCATGATCAGATCATAGAAACTTTATTTTCTTGTTACGATGATTCTCCACTTCACTCTGAAATTCTTTGAACTTTTCAAATGTTTCAGACATGTGTTTCATTAAGTAGATATACCCATATCTACTCAAATCATCCGTGAAGGTTAGAAAATAACGATACCCACCATGAGCTTCAACACTCATCGGACTGCATACATTGGTATGTATTATTTCCAATAAGTCATTAGCTCGCTCCATTGTTCCAGAGAATGGAGTTTTAGTCATCTTGCCCATGAGGCATGGTTCACACGTATCAAATCATTCATAATCAAGTGATTCCAAAAGCCCATCTGCATGGAGTTTCTTCATGCGTTTTACACCAATATGACCTATACGGCAACGCCACAAATATGTTGCACTATCATTACCAACTTTGCATCTTTTGGCATCAATATTATGAATATGTGTACCACAATCGAGATTCAATAAAAATAGACCACTCTTCAAGGGCGCAGGACCATAAAAGATATTACTCATATAAATAGAACAACCATTATTCCCTGATTTAAATGAATAATAGTCTCGCACTAAACAAGATCCAGATATAGTGTTCATGCTAACCCTGGCATCAAATAACAGTTATTCAGGTCTAAAACTAATCCCGAAGGTAGATGTAGAGGTAGCGTGCCGACAACTATCACATCGACCTTGGAACCATTCCCGACGCGCATCGTCACCTCATCCTTAGCCAATCTTCGTTTAATCGATAGCCCCTGTTTCGAGTTACAAATATGAGCAACCAAACCAGTATCAAATACCCAGGCACTACTACGAGCATTAGTAAGGTACACATCAATAACATGTATATCAGATATACCTTTGTTCACTTTGCCATCCTTCTTATCCGCCAAATACTTGGGGCAGTTCCGCTTCCAGTGACTAGTCCCTTTGTAGTAGAAGCACTCAGTTTCAGGCTTGGGTCCAGATTTGGGCTTCTTCCCGGGAGTGGCAACTTGCTTGCCATTCTTCTTGAAGTTCCCCTTCTTTCTCTTGCCTTTTTTCTTGAAACTAGTGGTCTTTTTAACCATCAACGCTTGATGCTCCTTCTTGATTTCTACCTCCACAACTTTGAGCATAGCAAAGAGCTTGGGATTGTCTTATCCATCCCTTGCATATTATGGTTCATCATGAAGCCTTTGTAGCTTGGTGGCAGTGATTGAAGAACTATGTTAATAACACTATCATCTGGAAGATTAACTCCTAGCTGAGTCAAGTGATTATGCTGCACAAACATTTTGTGTATGTGTTTACTCACAGAACTATTCTCCTCCATCTTGTAGCTATAAAAATTGTTGGAGACTTCATATCTCTCAACTCGTTCATTTGCTTGAAATATTAACTTTAACTCCTGGAACATCTCATATGCTCCATGATGTTCAAAACGTCTTTGAAGTCCCGATTTTAAGCCATAAAGCATGGCACACTGAACTATCGAGTAGTCATCAACACGCGACTGCCAGGCGTTCACAACGCTCGTAGTTGCTGGAGGGGGTGGCACACCTAGCGGTGCATCAAGGACATAATTTTTGTGTGTAGCAATGAGGATAATCCTCAAGTTACGGACCCAGTCGATGTAGTTGCTACCATCATATTTCAACTTTGCTTTCCCTAGGAACGCATTAAAATTCAAGGGAACGGTAGCACGGGCCATTAATCTACAACATGGATATGCAAAAACTATCAAAACTATGTTCATGATAAATTAAGTTCAATTAATCATATGACATAAGAACTCCCACTTAGATAGACATCCCTCAAGTCATCTAAATGATACGTGATCCAAATCAACTAAACCATGTCTGATCATCACGTGAGATGGAGTAGTCATCAATGGTGAACATCTCTATGTTGATCATATCTACTATATGATTCACGTTTGACCTTTAGGTCTCCAGTGTTCCGAGGCCATGTCTGTACATGACAGGCTCGCCAAGTTTAACCCGAGTATTCCGCATGTGCAAAACTGTCTTGCACCCATTGTATGTGAATGTAGAGTCTATAACACTTGATCATCACGTGGTGTCTAAACACAACGAACTATCACAATGGTGCCTACTCGGGGAGAACACTTGTACCTTGAAATTTTAGTTAAGGGATCATCTTATAATGCTACCGTTGTACTAAGCAAAATAAGATGTATAAAAGATAAACATCACATGCAATCAAAATATGTGACATGATATGGCCATCATCATCTTGTGCTTTTGATCTCCATCTCCAAAGCATTGTCATGATCTCCATCGTCACCGGCTCGACACCTTGATCTCCATCGTAGCATCGTGGTCATCTCGCCAACTATAGCTTCTACAACTATCGCTAACGCATAGTGATAAAGTAAAGCAATTACATGGCATTTGCATTTCATACAATAAAGAGACAACCATAAGGCTCCTTCCGGTTGTCAGATATATTACAAAACATGATCATCTCATACAATAACGTTTATCACATCATGTCTTGACCATATCATATCACAACAAGCCCTGCAAAAACAAGTTAGACGTCCTCTACTTTGTTCTTACAAGTTTTACGTGGCTGCTATGGGCTTCTAGCAAGAACCGTTCTTACCTACGTATCAAAACCACAACGGTGATTTATCAAGTGTGATGTTTTAACCTTCAACAAGGACCGGCCACAGTCAAATATGATTCAACTAAAGTATGAGAAACAGACACCCGCCAGCCACCTTTAAGCAAAACTAGTTGCATGTCTGTCGGTGGAACCGGTCTCATGAACGTGGTCATGTGAGGTTGGTCTGGGCTGCTTCATCCAACAATACCGCCGAATCAAAATAAGACATTGGTGGTAAGCAGTATGATGATCACCACCCACAACTCTCTGTGTTCTACTCGTGCATATCATCTACGCATAGACCTGGCTCAGATGCCACTGTTGGGAAACGTAGCATGCAATTTCAAAAAAAATTCCTACACTCATGCAAGATCTATGTAGGAGATGCATAGCAACGAGAGGGGGAGAGTGTGTCCATACCCTCATAGACCGTAAGCGGAAGCATTAGACAACACGGTTTATGTAGTTGAACTTCTTCTAGCTCCGACCGATCAAGCACTGAACATACGACACCTCCGAGTTCTGCACACGTTCAGCGTGACGACGTCCCTCGCCTTTTTGATCCATCAAGGTTTCGAGGAAGTAGATGAGTTCCGTCAGAATGATGGCGTAGTGATGGTGATGATGAAGTGATTCTCACAGGGCTTCGCCTAAGCACTGCAAAACTATGACCGGGGGTGTAAACTGTGGAGGGGGGCGCCACACATGGCTAATGATTGTTGTTATGTGTTCTAGGCGCCCCCTACCCAAGTATATATAGGTGGGAGAGGGAGGGGAGAAGCCTTGGGGCGCCCCAAGTAGGAGGAATCCTACTTGGGGTCCTCCCCCAATTCGGCCACCCCCCTTTCCTTATGTCCTGAGAGAAAGAGGGAAGGGGGAAGGGAGAAAGGAAAGGGGGGCCGAACCCCCCTTTCTCCTTCTCCAATTTGGCCACATGCCTAAGGGGGGGGTGCGCCACCCCTTCTGGGCTGGTGTGCGCTCCTCTTATGGCCCATATGGCCCATATCTTTCCCCCGGGGGTTCCGGTAATGCCCCCGGTACTCCGATAAATACCCGATACTACCCAGAACACTTCTGGTGTCCGAATACTATCATCCTGTATATCAATCTTTATCTCTCGACTATTTTGAGGCTCCTCGTCATGTCCGTGATATCATCCGGAACTCTGAACAACATTCGGTCACCAAATCACATAACTCATATAATACGAAATCGCCATCGAACGTTAAGCGTACGGACCCTACGGGTTTGAGAACTATGTAGACATGACCGAGACACCTCTCCGGTCAATAACCAATAGAGAAACCTAGATGCTCATATTCTACAAAGATCTTTATCGGTCGAACCATTATGACAACATGCGTCATTCCTTTTGTCATCGGTATGTTACTTGCCTGATATTCGATCGTCGGTATCTACATACCTAGTTCAATCTCATTACCAGTAAGTCTCTTTACTCGTTCCACAATACATCATCCTGTAACTAACTCATTAGTCACTTTGTTTACAAGGCTTCTTATGATGTGCATTACCGAGAGGGCCCAGAGATACCTCTTCGATACTCAAAGTGACAAATCCTAATCTTGATCTATGCCAACCGAATAGACACCTTCGGGGATACCTTTAGAGCATATTTATAATCACCCCTTTACGTTGTGACGTTTGATAGCAGACAAGGCAATCCTCCAATAACCGGGAGTTGCATAATCTCATAGTCAAAGGAATATGTATTTGACATGAAGAAAGCAATAGCAATAAAACTAAACAACAATATGCTAAGCTAGCAGATGGGTCATGTCCATCACATCATTCTCCTAATGATGTGATCTCGTTCATCAAATGACAACACATGTCTATGGTTAGGAAACTTAACCATCTTTGATTAACGAGCTAGTCTAGTAGGGGCTTACTAGGGACAAGGTGTTTTGTCTATGTATCCACACATGTCTCTAGTTTCCGGTTAATACAATTCTAGCATGAATAATAAATATTTATCATGATATAAGGAAATATAAAATAACAACTTTATTATTGCCTCTAGGGCATATTTCCTTCAGTTTAGGCTGTCACCGACATCGAGGGAGGAGACCCATTGCCGGCCGCACCATAATCTCTGGCCAAGCGCCAATGCGAGACACTACTAGGGAAAAGCCTAGAAGTAGTGCATGTTTTGTCCTAGCAATAGCTCGGGGTGCCGCGCTACTGATAAGGAGCTACGTCTAAAGGTTAGCAGGAGCGTTGGTCAACACACGCTGCTGCTATAAGTACATAGTAGTAGCGAGTTTTTCGTAACGCGCTACTTGCAAGTACTAGCAGCACGCCTCTGCGTCCGCACTACTACTATTATTACGTATTCTATTTCTTTTTCATTTTATGTCATATTCGTACAACATTATACAAGTTTTCATACAGTAGAAATTTAGAGATTGTTTTTACATCATAATGAGTTATTATGTCACTGGGTGAAATAATCATGGACTAGTTTCAAGTGGATGGATCCATCCACTTGAAACTAATCCGCGGTCCTTTCACCCAATGATATAATAAATCATCATCGTCGTCATATCATTAACATCTTATCATCATAGTACATCATTGTCATATAACACCTCCTCATGATCATCATTTTCATCAATGAGACATCATATAGCAAGGTGGGCACTAGTCATAATCACGACTCCTCATCATCATCATCAACTGTAACACATTGTAGCACATAATAACACATTGTACCTAGGACCTACTCCTCTCTCATAGGACCTACTATATTCTCTTAGGTAAAATAACATAAAACAAGATAGGCATTGACCCTCCATCAAGGAGAACGGAGATTATCCTGTCTCCAATTCTTATGCTTCGCACAATGTTGCTTCCAAGTAGCTCCATACGATTGACCATACATTTTTTCCAATCTTTGTTTGTCATGTCTTCATTGGTTTTAGAAATCCGGTATGAACATGAGCGATTCGTAGGATGACCTGACCGTATGTTCAAAACATCAAGGCGACCTTTCTGAAACATCAGATGAGGCACACAATCCTTCAGGATTTTCTGTTGAAAAACATAGTAATAACTTCGTAGTTAGCAACGTAGTTGAGTTTTATAAGAATTTATGCAAAAGATGCACGGATGTCGTAATAGTAAAAAATCTTACCATGAAATCTCCATGGATGTTACCGTAGTTCAACATGTGCACTAGTGGCATGTGTTGACCATAACGTGGAGGAGTTTGATAATAGATATTGTAATTCTCAAGATCAGTAATAAATGAGATCACATGATTTTTCTCCTGATAAGTTAATTCTTAGCCATCAGTGTAGTAGGTTCTGTCTACCACCTTCCGCACATTCTTTGAAGAATGAAAATAAGCTATCAATGGAAATAAGCTGTCAACTATTTTCAAATAAACAATATAAATTACTTAATAACTATGTTTGAGAAACTAACATAGCGGTAGAATTGGAAGCGTATCAACAAGGACCCAAATGTCCATATTGTCTTGGGCGATATCAGGATCACCAAGATCCATGGTGACAAGCATACCCTCATGAAAATCATACATCTTGCAAAGTGGATCCCAATTCGGGCAACCAAAATGGGATACACTCTCAGAATTGTTTACATAAAAATCCATACCATGATGGGTCCTTAGGTGAATTTTCTTTGTTTCCATACTTTCATGATCTTCAAAATCCATCCTCTCCAAGACATAGCATCTTGCATGGCATGGGATAAGCTAGTCGAATTGTAGAAGACGAAAATGACACGTTGAAGTAGTAGAAGTCATGCTTAATTACGAAAAAAACACTTGTCGTCATTGTGTACCGTTTCAACATCAAAGGTCTCCTGGAGCGTAATGCTAAAGCGCCGACCTTCGTCCAGGTGAGGCCTGTCGCACAGACCCCGGTCGTCATTGCACCAATCGCACTCCCCCGGGAGACATTCGTCGTCCGATGACGACATTTCCTAGATTCATAATTCAAAGGTTAAACTTGTACAATTAAATATATGTACTAAAAAAACTAAATTAGATCATTATTATTCATCATGGGTTGACTATCAGTCTGCCCGAGTCTTCTCTTGAAAACTCTCAGCTCATGTGTTGTATATATTCGACCGTCGGTGATGGTCGCTCGTCCCTTCGTTCCCGAGTGCATTACACCAAAATGTCTAGCACACAGGAACGAAGGAGAACAGACCCCCACGACAACAGTCGAGATTCTTCGTCCTCTCATATATGGTGGAGACTCTCCCTCACTGATTCCTCTTTAACATTTGCGACCGTCGGTGATGGTCGTTACTCCTCCTTCCCCTAGTGCATAACAAAGGTCTAGTACGAGGAGAAGAAGGAGAAATGACCCCCACGACAATAGTCGGGATTCTTCGTCCTCTCTCATAAATGGTGGATACACTCCCTCACTGATTTTTCGACCGTCGGTGATGGTCGTTATTCCACCTTCCCCTAATGCATAACAAAGGTCTAGCACAAGGAGAAGAAGAAAAAACACCCCCACGACAACAGTCGGGATTCTTCTACTCTCATATTGGTACATACTTTCTCCCTCACTCATTTGTTGCCTGTCATGTATGGAGCCTCGACAGACTTAAAGTCAACCCAAAATGTTATCTTTCTAGAAAATCCAGGCCACTCGATATTTCCTACATATTCTAGAACAAGTCATGCCAAAATCGAAAAAAATCCAGCATGACCTTTGCTAAAAAAAAGGACATATCGAGCGCCTGAAATTTGCCAGAACGGAAATTAATCAACACTCCAGCAAAACATAGGCCACTAGGAGGTGTTCTGCAAGGCGATTAAGTTGGGTAACGCCAGGGTTTTCCCAGTCACGACGTTGTAAAACGACGGCCAGTGAATTGTAATACGACTCACTATAGGGCGAATTCAAACTTGATGGTCATTGCATTTCAATGGTTGAAAATATGAACAAAAACATTTCAAAATATCTTATAGGACTAATATTGACATGGAGATTTGGCTGGTCTCACCTCGAGGTCGGAGGGGGTCGGTGACGGGGACGATGGTGGGTATGATGGAGGGGCTCCTTGATTTCTACAAAAACAAAAACCCTATAAGCTATCAACTAATCAAATGCATACGCCTTGCATAGTGCTCTCCAACTTGAGAATTCAAAATAGGGTAGTTCTCCAATTTGAGCATTCAATAAGCAAAACCAAATTGTAAAATAAATTAGTATTCAAATTAGCATGCATTCAATAAGCAAAACTAAATCATCTCTTGTGTCCGTACATCGTCAAATATTCTCACTAATACATCTCGAATAGTATCATACATATAACATCACTAATATAGCTAAAACCGTAGCGAACGATGGGTATCGGCGCGGGCGGTGGACACGCAAAGAGAAGGAACCATCACAGGATCATAGCTCTAGTGAGATCCCTGAAGAACCTGCCAGGTATTGGAGAACCTGCACTCTAACGCAACCATGTAGTGACAGACATGCTCGTCCTCCTCGCTGACATGGTGACGTACCACCTCCGCGGGGTCCTCAAGCCTCCGCACCATCACTGGCCTACGCGACCGCCACCAAAGAAGGTTCAGGTCAACGACGGGCTGGATCCTCACCAAGTTGTGCCCCCAGAAGGTAGCACCTCCCAGTACCAGCCCGACGGAGCCCAGTCCCAGACATGGCCCCTCTAATCAAGCAGGCCTCCTCCGCCGAGTCGATGACGAGGATGCTGGATAGGCATCATCGACGTAGATGCGGGAATAATTGCTTTAACTAAAAAAATAACAACAAATTTGACATGTTCAAAATATGACATGTCCACTTCAAAACGAATCAACCTAGAATTCTGTTAAATACACCTAAAAATAAACTAGTTCTATTAATTTTGTTACTAAAAATAAACTAGGTCTATAGTAAAATTTTAACTAGACTAGTTCTATTAATTCAACTAGATCAACTATGCACTTACTATAAATAAAAATAAACTAGTTATTACTAAGATAAACTAGTTCAACTAGTTCTATTAACTTTCCTACTAATTCTATTAAACACTTACTAAAAGTAGTAAAAAAGCTACATTATACAATAGTAAAAAAACTACAGTAAAGACAAAAAATAGAGATGGAGGGAGGAGGGGGTGGGAGGAGGGAGGAGGAGGAGGGAGGAGAGAGGAGGGGGGAGAGGCGGGAAGTTGGATTGAAGGAGGTAGGAGGAGGGAGGGAGGAGGGAGGAGAGACAGGAGGGGGAGGGGCGGTGGGAGGAGGGCTGCCGGCGGAGGAGGGAGGAGGGAGGAGGGGGCGGCCGGAGGAGGAGAGAGGAGGGGGCGGCCGGAGGAGAAGGGAGTAGGGCGCAGTAGGTGGAGGGAGGGAAGAAGGGAGGAGGGAGGAGGAGGGATGAAGGGAGTACCTCGGTGGAGGAGGAGCAGAGAGGCGGTGGCGGCGGATGACAGCGGCAGCAGACGACGAGGCGTGCGGGGGGAGAGTGACTCAGAGGGAGAGTGAGGGGGTCGGCTATGTGGGGACGATAAGGTAGGGTTAGTAGTAGTGCGGGTTCGAGAAAAGCGCTACTGCTACGGAGCATAGCAGTAGCGCTGGGTAGGATCCGAGCTGCTTCTAAGTGGGGCTAGCCATGTGCGCCCAGTTCAAGTTTAGCAGCAACGCGTTTTGCTAGTACGCGCTACTGCTAAAGTGATAGCAGTAGCGTCGTTTTCCTACACGCGCTACTACTAAGTAGCAGTAGCACCTCATTTTGTCCAGCGCTACTGCTAAGATGATGTGTATAAGGTTTTCCCTAGTAGTGGGAGGTCCTCCGATCCCTTCGTCGCTGCCCTAGTGTGGGCGGATCCGGCCTCCCGCCGCCCACCTATCCACATCCCGACGACCTTCAGGTATATCTTCCTTCGAAACCGGCTAGCTCTACTTTCCTCGCTCGCTATGTCGCTGCATGTGCATCATTTTCTACCTCAGCCCCCCTCGTAGCTAGGCTCGATCGGATGGTCCAACGTCACCTTTTTTTCTATTGTTAGAGGTAAAGCTACTTCATGGAGTCAAATCTTGTACTTGGTTCAAGCAAGAAATAAAGGGGGGAAATTTTGTATGTACGTCAGACTTGGTACAAACAGGAAGGAAAGGGGATGAAAGTAGTACAGACTGGTCATCCAACCGGTCTCTTGGTAGAAAAGGGAAATATAGGGGAAACGCTATACAAAGTGGTATAACCAGGACTAGATTTGCTATCCACACATAGGAGTAGGTGGCTAGAGTGAACAAAAATGGGACCAACCCAGATATGTTTCTTGGCTGTTTGTTTCTCGGGGCAACAAACTCTGAATCACCACTTTATGCCCTGGTTTAGGTACATGGTGCTGGACTGCTGGTGCACCCAATGTCCCATGCCCTTATAGAAAATATTTAGCTGTTCTTAATCTAATGCCC
Organism: Triticum urartu; assembly: GCF_003073215.2. Lineage (NCBI taxonomy): Eukaryota > Viridiplantae > Streptophyta > Magnoliopsida > Poales > Poaceae > Triticum > Triticum urartu. The sequence continues at coordinate 295,721,796 of NC_053028.1, forward strand.
CTGGTAAAATGAAGCCATGCCACTGTTATAAGCCATGACAAGTTTAGACAATTGTTTTTGCCAGTAATTGTTTGAGACTCTAATTGTTTCCTTTGTAGCTTTTTGTGCAAACAGGGATATCCATTTCACCTCGTTGCTATTGCGACCTTTTGGTGCACTGCACAAAACACTTCTTAAAAGAAGTGACTTTTGTGTTGTTTAACTGGAATGTCAGAATGGATCCATTGGTTCATTTCGGTGCAACTGCACAAAGGGAGATCTGTGTTCCAATCTTCATCATCCATATTGGCACCATAACCTTCCTTTAGGCAAGAATGATATTTAATGCATGTGTTCATCTCTATTTTGCGACTGCCATGAGAAAATAATGCTATTGTTTACTAGTACACTTGTACTCCCTCACTGACAAAACCGATTCTGAAATAGAAGGCCAATCATGTACTTGGTTTGACCAACTAGTGAGGAGAAAGAGAAACAAAGCATGAAGAAGAAGAAGGAGGAGGAGGAGGAGGAGGAGGAGGAGGAAATGAAGAAGATCACATGATGGTATCGTCCTATGTTATCCTGACATCTTGCCAGTGGTATTGTATTGCCGTGTTGCTAGTAGTCTTAATTTACTTGGAAGACTAGCCAGATGCCCGTGTGTTGCATGTAACATCAAGATGCATTTGTATGGGTAGTTTATCTTGTGAGAGAAAAGGATGAACGATGGAAGGCCTTATTTTCAAATGTGGAGAGGGGTGTGGGTATATTTGTGCAAAATTTCTATAGTTTCCTTCCTATCTGTCAGATATAAATCAGACGACCTATATTGCAGGATGGCAGGCACACCGTCATCACCAACTCTGTTTTTTTATAGGAGTAGCGTAGAGATAAATAGAGAAATGCAGTAGAGTAGTACTTGGCTTGACGACACATCACACTAATTAACTGGATTCTAGATGCATGTGTGACCCAGCTCTACATGATCAACAGGGCCAAGGTGATCTTGCTGAAGCCGAGGCCTCAGCCGAGGCCATTCAAGTGCTCCGACAATGTCTCCCCTACATGTGAGACGATCCTCCTGGGAGCCCTTCCACTTCTGATGTCTCTCCTGCAAGGTCACTTAATTAATTAGGAGTACTTACGTAGCAGTAATTTATTGCTGCCTAATTTTCCTATCGGAGTTAAACAAATGTTTAGTTGCACCCTGCGCTGAATCATGTACGTGTGTATGTGTATCTGTGGAGGTGAATCATGTGGTGGAACAGGGAGGGAATCTTGGTAGTGTCATGACATACTAATGCTATTGTTTTGCATGTCAATTTATTGCCATTGGTTCGATGAGGCAATGTTTTGCGTATAGTCCATCATGAATTTGATGCTACTGTTAAAGTAATATGCTAATGTCTTTCTATCCTTTCTCCCTAAGCTAATGAAGGTTTCATCTTGTTCCTACTTGTGCAAACAGGGATCATGTTGTGCCAATCGTACATTTTAGTGGAACTGCACAAGAGAATACAATGAACTGTATCCCAGCCAGTGCTTTAACTCTGCTGAAAGTTCTTGATAATCTTGAGATATAATCTCACCAGTGGTAACACAAGAGTGATTTCAAACATACATTTGAAGTGCACAAAAACGTATACTATTGAGTGAGTCTAGTGAGTGCTTTATCATCTCTTATGGGACTACTTGAATAAGCTTTTTTGCTCAGGTTGGTACCGGCCTAAGGCCTCCATCCATATTTGTTTGTTGTCATCTCTATTTGTATCGTGTTACTGTGTTGCTACTGTCATGAGAAACTCCTTTATGTTTGCACATTAAAGTTTTGTAACATACGATACATGGCAATGCTCTGAGTGTTGAGATAATTGGCACTGATTAAATAAACTAATACCTCTCTTTAAGCAAGGCTACTATCTTGCTAGCTTTACCCATTAAAATAATGAGGGTGCTTCTATTTGTTTGTGTATGTTTCATCAACTAGTCCCACTATTACAGTAATCTCACTCTCGTAATATATGTGCCAATAGGGATGCACGATTTTGGTGGAACTGCACAAAAACTTTGGGTGCTTCGTTGCCTCGACTGCTTTGTTCCTTTCCTGCCAGTCGCTTATCTCGGCTTTCTTACTTCCTTTCCTGTCAGTCGCTTATCTCAGCTTCTAGTCAAAGGAAATAGTAATTGATATGCTACCTCACACAGGTTGGTACCAGTCTTTATCCTGATTATTGTGCTTGTCATATGTATTGGTAATTTGGTATTGTGCTACTGTTTACCGATTTCATAAAGGAGTAACTTGGAGCCTGAACTCGCAGGCAAATCATTACATTGGGCGATTTTAGTAGAACTGCACAAAAAGATCATATGGACAAATACTTATGCTCCTGCTATGTATTCCAAAGTTCACTCAGACAAGCATCGATGTTGACAAGAAGAAGTGCCTATATTCATTTGAGTATAAAACGGCGTCAACCAGTTGTCAAACTCCAAGTATTAGGAGGGTGAACACCAAAAATATTGCTTGCTGCATAGCCCAGAAAAATGTTGTCCAGTCTTTGGTGCCAACTTGTGCCTTTTGGTTATCAACACATATGGTAGCGAACTGTATGGCATGGAGTCTAAAGATTCCAGACAAGTTGGTTGACGCATATATTTGTCTGGCACTTAATTAGTCCGCACGCCGGGGATGCTCCATTTCAGTTGAACTACACAAAAAATTTGGGTGGTTCATTTTATCGACCGCCTCCTTTCTTGTCTGCAATGTAGAATTTGGGCGAGCTATAGGACCAAGATGAGCCAGTAAACTAGTTGGATGAAAGTAGTATCCAAGTTGCTCAAACCTCCCTCGGCATCGAGGCCACTATTTCGAGGATAAACCTACAAGCAAAGTTTAGATTGTCTATGCTCCCTCTTATGTACTCGAAAATTTACTCGTACAAGCATTAATTTTAGCAAGAAGTACCACCGACTAAACACCATTTACCAGTCTGTACCCTAGGTAATTAAAGTTTGTCCATGGATGATATTGGCTATGATCTCAATCATGTGGATGCATAAACATACTAAACATGTGTATATTTGAATCTTTTTGTGAATTATCTATGAATATTGTCTTGTGATCTATCAATCATTTGGATGCATAGACATGCTGAACTTGTGTATATATATGAATCTTTTGAGTTGTTGATTGTGAATGTTGGCTATGAATATGGACGTGTCCTGTGAACCTGAGTTTGATACGAATGTTTACCTTTTCTGTTGTACTTGTGTGTGAACTTGTTAGTATGTCTATTGTGGGATTTGTGACGTGTGGGTGTCAACGGAACACCTTCTTCCCTAGAAGAATTGCTCCTGCTTGTAATGGTAGCAATGGCGCATCAGCTCTTTTTTATCTGTTTGCTCTGTCTTCCCCCTCCCCCGCTCAACTCTTGCGATAATGTTTTTAGCCTCAAAACAAACATAGTACTACATTGTTTTTGGTGCTTGATGAAAAATCAAGTGCTACTTTATGTAGGTTGGCCCGCCCAGCGAATGGGCTGCTGGTTCACCACGGACTGGGAGGCTAAAAATACAAGTTGTATGGTGCAGAGGCAAGTAAAAAATGCCATTGAGAGCCATCCACTGAAAAAAAAATCATGTTTGATGTGCTTCTCTAGTCGCACAGTCGCCCCCCTCTTTAATCCAATTCACTCCATTCCCCAACCGGCAGCACGAGACGGAAGTTTATTTTCCCCTCGCACTACCGGGGAATTGAAGAAGCACGACATCGAATCCAACACCGGTGATGGCTTCTTGTCCAAGTGATTTTCTGATAAGAAACTGTATGTTTCAGAGGTAGAGCATTTAAGTCAATAGGCACTTTTCAAACATGGATAACAAAATGTTGGAAATATTATTCATGGTAAAAATGGAACTAACAACAAGTTAACATCATGCTGATCAACTTTCATGTAGAGCACATCTTCATATGATGCAAAGTCAAAAAGATATGCTATTTTCAAAATTGCAAGACAATGTTGAGTGTGAGAAAAACCGAGTAAACTAGGGACAAAATTTTGGAATCGAACCAGTTGGAATCAAGTTAACATCAAGTGTTAAATATTTTTCAACTGCACCAGTTGGAATCGAACCCGGGCTAGTGCGGTATTTTTGAAAGAATGAAGGCGTCTTCCCCGACTCTAGTTCTTTCCCGTCTGGGTGCGCTTGTCGTAGCGCCACTGTATGGCATTGTCAACATGCTCAACAAATGAGAGGAATCTGGAGAGGACTGTACGCCGAGAGGCTAACAGTGGGGACCCACTAGGTCCAAGCCATACACAAGCAAGTGCCTCATTGGACAAAAAGCTTCCTCCTAATTGTATACTGACGTTGGGGCCCCCGGGTTTGTCAACCTAGTCAATAAACGAAATAAATTTCCAACGATGACTGTCATCGGGGAGCTTTTTTTTCAGGGGTATCGGGGAACTTTTTTTTATTGTTGTTGTTGTTGCGGAAAGGGGTATCAGGGATCTAGCTGGTATCATTTTTTTTCCAGAGAGCGAACAAGTATAAGGTAGGCCTAGGTTTTGTTTTTTTACATGCGTATCCCACGACATACCGAGACAGTGGTTTCAACTTATTTTTGGAGTTCCATCATGTATGTGCCGGCCTATGGGCCTCACAGCGTAGGTTTTACTTTTTCTTAAAGATCGGCAGCCCAATGTATTTTTTAATAAAACGCAGATCTCTGTTCTATTTATCTATATATAAAATAATAATGTTGTGTCCAATTTATGTTTCCCTTCTAACCACATTATATAAATTTATATAATTACTATTATCTTATATTTAATAGAGACTTATATACATTATAAAAACATCCCATGTCTTATTAACTTATAAAAGTAAATGTTTAACAAATGTTGGCAAGGAAAATCCTGGTTGTTTTTGACTCACAGGCAAGGAAAATCCTGGTGATTGCGTACAAAAGCTTGTGAAGATTTTAAGGGCCAATGTAATAATAACGTGCTCATTTTTCTTTTGAGCAATAACTTGCTAATTTGTTAGTTTTATATATAAAAAATGTGTCGCTCCGGTTTATTTTTTGATATTAATTGCTCCTTCTAACCTAACATTGTATATAGAACCAGCCCAGCTAATTCATATATTTCAAGAAAGTGCAAATGGGCTGGGATTTCTTAAAAAATATTAAATGGGCCGCATTGGCGCGAAATTATTTGTTCACCCAGCAAATGGACTATAAATTCTAGAAAACATGGGTTAAATATATTCCACATTTTTTCAGGCTGACATGTGGGCCAATAGGTCGAAGCCTATGCAAGGCGTTGTCAACTTAGTCAACAAATGATTCTGACATCCACAGCCATTGGATTTATATCCAACGGCCGGCATGCACCTTCAATATCTTGTCTTCTTCCTCCAGCATCGCCGGGACCGCCTGCTCTGGCCTCCGGCGGCTAGCGTCTCTGCATAGCACGCATCGCTGCGAAGCGCTACCCCACCGCCGGCCAGACTATCCCTCCACCCCTCCACACCTCCTGCTATTCTCCTCTGACTGCAGGCCCACGCCGTACCAGAACTAGTTATAACTCTTATACTCCTCTCAATCTACGACTCCACTGCCGCATCTTCCCATCTTTGGGTCGTTCCCGTTTGGGGCCTGGCAGTCGTCCACCACCTCGTTGTGCTCGGTGTGGCGTGGTCAATAAACGAGAGTCATAAGAAGAGGCATGTACGTGGAGAGCCTGACAGCTGGGACCCACGAGGTCCGTGATCGCACGCGAGGAAAGTTCCTCCTTATTAAGCTGAAAAATGTTTCCTCCCCCTGACAGTTGGGACCCATCCAAGCTTTTAAATCTAGGCCGATACAACCGATATGTAGGCCTATATATCACTTTTGTGGCGCTACCGATATGAACATAACATATCATTTGGTAAATATCATTTTCCAACATATCACCCGATATGGACCGAAATATTGACCGATATGGCCGATATCTAGCCCGATATGTCCACCGATATAGAATGATACGTAGATGACAACCATTCTTTATTAGAAAGCAGTGAAATAAGATTATGCATTTACAACTTCATTATATATTATTAAAGTCATGCACAATGTTTCATACAAATGCATATATATCGCATTGTTTTTAGGATTTTCTGAATCTTTCCTTAATATTTTCTTAATCAATAAGTTAATAAACAAGGAATCTAAAAGTTTTATGTTAAAGCATTGACATCATACATTTTCCTTTACTAAAAATAAATGTTTTGAACAACAATAATGAAAAAGAAACTAGACATATTTTCTCCGATATATCTACATATCATCCGATATATCACCCGATATCCGACATCCGATATGTCGAAGCCAAATCGATACGAACCCGATATCCGATATTTTGAAGCTTGGACCCATCGGCTGTATCTTCGCACGGAAGTGTCGCAGGATACCACAACCACCTATGAGACCAGAGGGCCCCTTGCTGGTTCGGCAGGGGGACATCGCATTGCACAAAGAGCAGACGAGCGTGGGGCAACATGGAAGAGTTCACGCAAGCAATTTTACCCAGGTTCGGGCTGCCGTGAGGCGTAAAACCCAACTCATTCTTTGGTGGACTGATGGTGGAAGAGTGGTAGTGGAGCGTAGTGCACTTGCTTGGCAAGGACGGTAGTGGCTACGCGTGTATGGGCGTGTTTGTTATCCAACCTTCTAACCCTTTCTATGGTTGCCATGGGGCTATCACAATGGCAAAGTAGTCATTATGCACTGATAAGATACCGAATAGTGCTATCATACCTACCTCTGTAGGCTGACAGGGTGCATTAAATGCACCACTTAATGTCACATCGTTGGTCACCCAACAAGCCTTGCCGGGCTATTTTGCCAGCTTCAGACCTGCTCGCTTGACACGTCGCAGGACAGGTGTCGTTCTTGGGCATCTTCCATAGAGAAAGGTTTCCATGTGGCGAATGGCTTCCATTTAGTCACTTTATGGATTAACACTCCACAGATTGACGACGCGGGTCGTGGTGGAGTTGTTGGGTGAGGTGGTTTTGCCCTCGTGAGTCCCGGCAAGCCCCGAGACGTCTTGGGCGTCTTTTTCCGAGGGTGGCCCTGCCCCTGTCGAGCTCGTCTGCCCGGCAAGGGAGGCCCTACTCCTGACGGTATCTTGTTTCTCTGGCTTGACTTTGGTCCTCTTGGTCTGCATGTTGGTCCTTCGGTGCTCTTGGTCTCTTGTACTCCAGCTTGGGTTGGTGCCTTATTCCTGTTCCCGTGCCTGTGCAGAGTTTGGGCAACAGACCCAGTGTTTGTTGCATCGACATAAGCCCCCGGGCCTGCCCCGGACGTGCTGCTGAGCGTCGTCGGGGTAGGGCCTAATAACTGCACAGGCGGGGGTGCTGAAGAGGCTGGCCTCTTGAGGTCTCCTTCTCTTTTTTTTTGCTTCTTCATCAATCTTGGCTCCAGGCTAGTTTCCAGTTTCCCAACGCGTCGTGCACACGTTGTGGAAAAACTTCAGTCATGGCCCGCGAATTGCCCACGCCCCACGATCACGGGGCAGAAACTGCCATTCCACTTGCCTCTAGTTTTGCACGCACCTGCCATGTGTTCTGCATGCATTGGGTGTGGTAGGTGGTGGATGTGGGGGCGCGGGGAGGAGTGCCATGGCCGGAAACCAAATGCTGATGGTTGGAGCAGAGGGTCGGCCTTGATTCTTAGAGCCACAGAGGGCGCAGAGAGGCCATATTGGAGAAGCGGGGCGGCCATTTCCTGTGTGAGAAGCCAGTCCCCCGCCTCATGTTCCTATAAAAAGGGGCAGGGGCAGTGCTTCTCCGCACACACTTCTTCTTCTTCCTCTACGCAATCCTTCCCTTTTAGGCATGGTGAGAGGGTAAGGGTGCAGCAGTGTCCTAGCAGCAGCGACGAGGGCTTCTACTCGATGGCACATCCCTCCTCCTCCAGATCCGGCAGTGGCAGATCCCGCCATGAGGGGAGGAGGGAGGGGTGAGGTCGTGGTCGCCACAGTGCTCGAGGAAGAGGAGGGCGGGGCGTCGCCTCGGCTGTGCCCCCCCCGGCAGCCTTTCCTCCAATGGAAGGCCATGTCAGGGACCAACCACGAGAGTTCATCATCAGGCTATACAAACCTCTCTGCGGTCATCTTCGTCTCCCAACTCCCTTTGCACAGGAAATGGAGCTCTAACAACCACGTGCTCTGAGGTTGCACATGAGGGGCTGTGGGAATGGTGTCTTGTGGGTTGACGTCGACTTCCCTTACCCTCATGTGATGTACCTCTGTCGTGGTTGGAAGACTTTTGATCGCGCCCATGGCTTTTTGGAGGGGCATCTCCTCCAATTCAAATTAATGGGGAGCGGCTTTCTCTCCGTCAAGATCTTTGGGTGCTCAGGAGGTCGCTTAGGGTGCTGCGTGGAGAGCTCAACCGATGACGAAAGCTCCTCCTCGAGCGAAAGCGACGAGGAGGATAGTGACAACGATGACGATTGTAGCAGGCGGGAGGGTGATGAATCTGACTCCGGCTAAGCGCCGCCCGCACCATCTTCATCAAGCGGCAGCACCATCATCTGCATCCACATCTCCTTCCCGGTGCCAGGGAGTTGGATGCAGAGGTGGGGATGGTGCTCCCTAGCTCCTCCAGCAGTCCCCCAACTGGACCCCGACAGGCTTCCTCTCGGGTTGTAGCTCCGTTAGCCCTGTCGCGTCGTGCTTGCCCTAGTGGCGGCGGTCGATGGGTCGCCTCTGCTGTGCTCTCCATCGACGCATTCCTTGGTGCTCTCCCACTCCCGCCGGGCTACCTTTCCTGTAGCCTAAGGGGGGCGGGCTGGGCTTCTGCCCAGGCACACCTTTTGCCCTCCTCGCCTTCGACGGTCGTGCCTAGGAGGAGAGGGACAAGAAAGTACATTATGGGGCACTTATCTTTTTTCAATCTTAAATCTGTAGGCATTTTCCAAATTTTAATTTAAATAATGTAATCTCTCGAGGCCATGTTTGTGTTCTGTAATGCTTGTACTTGCATTATGAGCATTTTAATGAAAAAGATGAACATTGCCGGGAACCCGTGCATGTATATGTCCATGCAGAGGTGGGATGCATCCTTAGTGTAAATAAACAAGTTTTCCCCGGTAGACTACCCTGCTGACACCCTTTTGTTTGCTAGAGAATTGGGTCAACCGGAAAAAAATAAAGGGACCAGCCCCCGCCAACTTCCTTTTACCAAAGGCCACTGTGACCATCCTGACCGAAGCAACATTCGAGTCAAGGATGGGAGCACCTAAGTCTCAAAAGAATGGCGAGGTTCTCCCGTTAACAAGTTATAGCTTTATAGAACACTAATGGACCAGAGGTAGAACCTATCTGTTTGGCTTGCCGGAGATCGCAATGTTGGTCCATCTTCCCAACTCCTTGTAGAGGCCAAGTTCACGGTAGGAACCTGCAGCTTCATGTAGATGGGAGTGATGCAAGATGCTATCCTATCTATATGCATATGCAAATGCTCATGAAATTCTTATGCAATGCTCTTGGAATGCTCATGCATGCATGCAACTTGGCCCCCCCCAGCGCTTCGTTTTTTTCTCTACTGCTCAGGGTCATCGCCTAGCTTTGTACAAGGGGTTACATGCAACTGAGGCAAGGCCTGTACAAAAGGGTGGCTGTCGGACAGGGCCTGACAGCCGCGCCATACAGGTAGAACTTGTGAAGATGCTCAATATTCCATGAGTTCTGCAATTGAATGCCATCTCTGGTCTCCAGATGGACTGTGCTAGGTCTAGTGACTCGTACTACCTGGTAAGGGCCTTCCCACTTTGGTGTCAACTTGTTTGTACACTTGACGGACTGAACACGCCTAAGGACAAGGGCGCATTCCTTAGAACACCGGGCATGAACCCTGCAGCTATGATAGCGACGCAAGGCCTACTGATAGCATGCAGCACGCATAGCAGCTCGGAGACGGTTCTCCTCGAGTAGCACAGCGTCGTCACACCAGTGCTGATCTTGCGCTAGTTCATCATAGGTAAGCACTCGAGGCGACCCATAAATGAGTTTAGTGGGGATAACTGCTTCTACCCCGTAGACCAGGGAGAAGGGAGTTTGCCCGGTAGCTCGATTTGTTTTTGTTCTGAGGGACCAGAGAACTACCAATAGCTTATCAATCCATCGCCTGCCGCGCTTCCGCAGCGTATCAAAGGTTCTTGTCTTGAGTCCTCGTAGTACTTCAGCGTTTGCCCTCTCAGCTTGCCCATTGCTCCTGGGATGTGCAACAGAGGCAAATGAGATCTTGCATCCGAGGGCACGAAAATATTGCATGAAGGCGCGGCTCGTGAATTGGGTGCCGGAAGGCACGGTAATAATCCTTGCCGAAACTCCAAAACAGCACACTAAATCTTTGAAGAACTTGATAGCTAACTGAGCAGTCACCTTTCTCACGGCAGTCACTTCCAGCCACTTTGTAAACTTGTCGATGGCAACAAACAAGAATTCCAAGCCCCTGATTGCTCGGGGGAAAGGGGCGAGGATATCGAGCCCCTAGACCGAAAATGGCCATGATAAAGGGATTGTCTGAAGATCTTGGGCAAGCAGGTGGATGTTCTTGGAATGGAACTGGCAGGCTTCACACTTGGTGACTAGCTCGACCGCATCTTGGAGGGCTGTGGGCCAATAGAATCCTTGCCGAAATGCTTTCCCAACCAGTGCCCTTGATCCAATGTGGAAGCCGACATGCCTTTGTGTACCCTAGCGAGTTGTTCCTTTCCTTCTTCCCGGCAGACCCACTTCAATTTCACACCGTTGGGCCTCCTTATGTACAGAGTGTCATTGATAAACTGATACATACTAGCCCTCCGGGATACTCTTTCATCTTCATCTTGGTCGCCGGGAAGCTCTCCGATTTGGCAGAAGTGGACTATGTGCCTTGCCCAAGTTGCAGCCTAGGGCTCAGCAATGTGGACTAGCGGCACCTCAACTGTGGGGGCACGTTCCTCATTCGCGGGGTCCATGGGCCCGGCTGGAGGTTGTGGTCCGGCAGGTGGCGAGGAGTTGTTGCCGGCAGGGTATCTGCCATGAGTGGACGGCTCTACCAGGAGAGGCTTACCGGAGTCCAATTTTCTCCTTTTCCAGGTCATTCTTAAGTAAGATGGAGAACAAAAGTCCCTGGTTCCACATGAAGCTTCTGTGCATGACTCTTTGACAGATGATCAACTATGATGTCTTTCGCACGGGGTACGTGCTCTGTTTGCAATCCGTCAAAGCGTTCCTCCAATCTCTTTACTTCCTCGATGTATATCTCCATCGATGGGCTTTGGTAAACCTTGTTCACTTGTCTTACTGCAAGCTGTAAATCTCCTCGAATGACCATCTTCTTAATTCCCAATTCTGCGGCAATCCTGAGCCCGGCAAGGAGCCCTTCATACTCTACTGTATTGTTGGTTGCCTCTTCCTGGGCAAAATGCATCTGGACGATGTACTTCAAGTGCTCATCGGAGGGGGCGACAAGGAGCATGCCAGCTCCCGCACCTTGCATGGAAAAGGCACCAATGGAATACATGCATTCTTGGGGAGATTCCTAGCCGGGGATAACTATCTCTGGCACTTCCTCGTTAGGGGTTGGCGTCCATTCTGCAATAAACTCTGCCAATGCCCTGCTCCGGATTGTCGATGTGCTCTCAAATTTCAAACCAAAATTGGATAACTCCAAAGCCCACTCCACTATTCTGCTGGTAGCCTTAAGGTTTCAGAGTATCCTTTGCAACGGGAAACGCATGACAACCATGATCTCATGGGCTAGGAAGTAGTGGTGAAGTTTCCTCGAGGCCATGATGAGACAAAAGATCAACTTTTGCACACCGGAGTACCTCAATATAGCCCCATGTAATAAGGAGATGATGAAGTACACTGGCCGTTGCACCAATTTCTTCCTTCCAGCATCCTTGGGGTTGCTCTCGCTGTCGTGCTCACTTCTGTCATGATTCTTATCCGACTCTGCCAGTACTTGCTCACTTTCTGCTTCGTCCAATTCCTGCTGTTGTGGCACCCCAGCTCAGAGAAACCGGAACGCCCTGTATTCTAACCCAGAGATCGAGGAGAAGTCTTCTGGAATACCGCACTCCTTAGCATAGAACAAACCAGCTCTTTATTACAACCTATATGGGTACAAGGGGGTTACATCGGCACAGCGAAACTACGCGTGCGGTTGCTCCATGCAAGCAGCAGAACAACACGAAGCAGCGGAATGACTACTGGCAGCGGAACAACGACGACAGTGGTGAACTCCACTCTGCAGGGACTATGGCTGGAACACTTATCCTAGCTCGCAAACAAGGAATCAGCAGAAAACAAGAAATCAAATCTAGCATGACCTGCAAACTGGCATGACACGTCAGGTCAGTACATTGAATGTACTTGCAAGCTCACAACAACCAAAGCAATCAATACAAACAATAGCATGGCAATTATAGATTATTAAGCAATGACGAACATGATACTATTAGAACAATATGGCATGTACAACACGATACCGCTAGAGCAATACGAGCATGGCATAAACATATGAACATGATGAGACTAGCATGCAACCTGATGAAACTATCATGGACCAACTTACTCTGCTCGGGTTGCCTCGTAACCATCACATGCATCACTTACCATCACAGACATCACACGATCTTCTCAGGATCCAATCAAGCTTGGTATTAACAATACCGTAGTAATAGGGTCGGGCCGGTAAATTTCGGTACCCTGTGCGAACTCAAAAATGGGGCCCTATTTTACTAAAACGAACTAATGAGCTATTATAATGGAGGGAGTATATGATATAGTGTCTTACATAATAATTAGATATGTAAAAAAGCATACCTATTCAACTCCCATTTGCATAATACTACACTGTGTTGTTTAACCAAGGCGGCAAGAACCGATCTCTAACGATCCCTGTCAAAAGTTAATTAGTATTTATGAAATTACAAATTCGAAATTGCGAGTAGGAGCTGAAAATAATTATAAAGGACTCGCTTAAGGTAGGCTACCTGTTTCGAAGGTGTGAAGCACCTGGAGTCGGTCGCCGGTCGACCTGACGAGGCGACGAGTCTAGAACTTAGGAGAGGAAGGCAACAACTGCAGAGGCATGAATTGCTTGCGCCTTGCCGATCTATACGATGAGGGCTGAAGGCATGAGGCGATACGATGAAGGCTGAGGGCATGAGGGGCGAAGCCGTGAAGGAGACGATCCCATTTCCTGTAATGACGCCGCCGCACCTGCTATCACGGTTTTGCGATTGATCTAGTCCATGATATTTTTTTTCTTTGAGACCGCCGATCCCATTTCCTTCTCGATCGAGGCATCGAGCAACATTTTTTAAGGAACATTCATTGAGCAGATGAGCAGCAGCGTCGAGCACTCAGCAGCCCAGGGCCTGTTATGAAAGTTTTTTAAATACTAGGCCTATATACAAATTTTGGGGCCCCCAAAAATTAGGAGCCCTGTGCGGGCTTCAAACTTTTTACAACTATAGGCCCAGCCCTGTGTAGTAATCATTTATGACCACAAGGAGCTTGACTATTTACCCTTGACTCTCGCATAACACCACAAATATCCATCAACTCGGTATCCACGATACCACAGTGATCCTCTCACGATCACATAAATATCAACCAACGTCTTTCATCATCGAACCGGGGTTGTTATTAATGAACTTACTAGGATTACTCTTGACCCATAGTGTGACCGACTACGAACTAGGCCTATATCCACGGGCGCGGCTATCGATAGATTTAATAAATACTCTGTAGAGGTTAGCACACTGTACCCACACCACGGAACCCATAATCTCGTACTCCCATTCGGGTGGACCAACGAAATTCCAACAAAATAGATCAACTGCCATGACACTCTCCCAGCCACTCCGACCAACTCCCCTTTGGGCTAAGTCATGGGTGGCCCCGTGCCTACCAAAGGCATCAACGTCCACCATCGTGGCAAAACATAAACGGTCCCAAACAAGGACAAAAGCGCGCAAAACAACTCGGGCACACAAGGCTTATGCCATCCTACCCGGCCAAGGTAGCGCCCGCACATAACCATCCCTCGTTGGAGGCACCAGTGAAAGGCATGACAATAGACCCAGTTAGGACCCCCCCATAAGGCAAGTGTGGTTGCACTGGTCAACTCGATTTGGTGGTACCATGACTCAGCCAACAATTGTTTAAGTTCATTATTATCTGGTTAAACTTGAATGCAATATGTTGAGCCATGATAAAAATAACATGATGCAACTATAGTGCATGAACATGATATCAACATAAGAATGGGTGTGCATCACAAACAACGAGCATAACAACAACATTTAACCATTTATCCAAATGAGCATGAAAATCACAACTAGAACACTACTCATAGCATAACATGACCACTAGCATCAACAATAAATACCGTGCAATAACATAATGATAAAACTACCATGCAAGCATTTAACCAACTGGGTGCAAAAGAACATGCATAACCATGGTACTCGGAACAGACAATAGTCATGCACCAAAGACCATCACCAACATGTACTATTACCCAGCATGGCCAATATTAAAGTAATACTAGTATGAAGGACATAATAACAGAGTGCAAGAAAACATGGCATAACGATAACCACCGATCCATAAGCATAACCGAAATAACGACAGCAGTAGCAAAAACAAATAGACAGTTATTAAAGATTCAAGTTGAAAACCAATGCTTCTGCATGGATATCACGCGAATGGTGGTTGTGGCTTGCCTGGTGATGAAGAAGGCTTCGGGAAGAGGTGCGGAACGATCGCCAAAAGAATCGCCAGAAAGGGTACTCTCTCGGAGGGGGCTGATTAGGGGCAAGAGCAAAATGTTCATTTCCAGTATGTCAAACCATAGTGAAAATGGTACCAAAAGTTCGGGCTCGAAGAGACGAAGATGCGGGTGTTGGATTCACCCTAATCGGAGTCTCGAGCAAAAGGTCATAGCCTGATGAAGTTCAGGGACCAATCTGTAAAAATTAGTCCTACAAACAAGCCCCTGGCGGCTGAAAACAGAAAGCGCGTTTAGAGGAATACGCCTTCAGAGCAGAGCAAATGTACTCCCAGTCGTAGTTAAATGAAAATACACCTTCTTTTAAAAAAAGCGTGTTTCAACACAACTAAGAGAGTACGCTTTTAGAAGAGGAAAACGTAATACCAGAAATCCATTTCCACTTATCTGACGTGGCGGGGGCGGGTCAACGTGGGTGGCTGCCAGGTGGGGTCGCGTGGGGAGTGGGGCCCGCCTGGCCTGGCTCCCTCTCCCTCCTCTCGTCTCCCCGGATAGGAAACATAGGAGCGGCAGGTGAGGCCGCGGCCGGCGCTGGCCCCGCCGCCTCTGGCTAACTCCGGCTGGGGCGAGGGCACCGACGGCCTCAGAACGGAGTGCTGGACCCGCCTGGGACAGAAGGAGTGCCGGGAAGGGAGGTGGACGACGGCAGCGATGGAAAGGGCGGACAGTGGCTCTGGTCGGTGTCGGGCGATGAGGGGCAGGGTGCTCCAGCAGCTAGGAGACGGAGAAAAGGCTCGGGAGAGCTTCGACGGAGTCTTGGGGCTCCACTGGTGAAGAAATGAGGGCGGGAGGGGCTCGGCAGCGACAGAATTTAGGCGGAGGACCGGAGCGGCCATGGCGGCAATGGTGGGCGAGGAGACGCTCTGGAGCTCAGGTGAGTGGTTGGGTAGGCGTAGAGGAGCTCGATGAGGAGGCTGGTGAGGTCGAACGGGCTCGGGGAGGGCTATATTCAGCCGGGGCAAGGCGGTTGGCTCGGGTGCCGCCGCTCGCGTCAGGGCGAGGCCCTGGCGATGGGCGGCCATCACGGGAGGGCGCGGGAAGACGACGAGGGAGGGAATGGACGAGCCGCAGAGGTCACGGAGACGAGCGGAGCTCAGGGACAAGAAGAGGAAGAGGAAACAGCCGAGGAAGACGACGTGGTCACGGGCCGGACTATGCGGCAACGGTGATGGCTCACTCGGGAAACAAATAGAGGGGGAAATGGCTCGACGGCGGTGACGCGGGCTAGCTGTTAGACATGTTCACGCGTACGAAGACAATGAGAGGAGGAGGGGCCCGAAGCAAACGGTGCTCGGCTCACGTCCATGGCGTGCCAGGGCGGTGGTCACCGCGTGTACACGACGCTAACATGTGCTCTGGTCGGCCAAATCTTGTCTGGGAGACAAGGTGTGCAGAGGGTGATGCCAAGAAGGAGAGAAACAAGCATAGTGATCCCTCGTGTGGTCACAGGTAGCAAGAATACAAATGAACAACAAGGTGTTTGGAGTTTGCTGGGGAGCACATACTTGGATATGAAGGATGATCTTTGACTGGATTTGATAACGCACTAAGGTAATTAAGATGGCAAGGTTTCAGCTCATACAGAGGGGTTTAGATAGCACTTGCTGTAGAGAGTGCCCTACTGACCATATTTCGAAATGAGGAAGTGGCACTCACATGCTAGCTTGGATTGAGCTGAAATTAGTAATAGTCGGGTTATATAAGAATATGAAGTCACTGCAAAAGTTTCATACCAAATGGATACATCAAAATGGTACTTTCTTCACAATGCTTAATCTGGACAAAAAATTGGAAATATCCTGAGGGAAAATAGCTAGAGGAAATGATCCAAACTTTTGTGGAGATAGGTTAAATGGGTAGGATAAGGCCTTGGAAAATTTTCTGCCATAATGGAGCAATATAAAATATACTTGCTTCACCAACTGAAAATTTGGATGGAAACAAAGATTTGATGCTCAGCTCACATGGATGCATTGCATGAGCTCAAATCTTGAGGAGGGCTTTGATTTGACAAAACGAAAGACCATGAAAAAATTCAACTCAATTGGATTAACCTAGCTAGTACTTCCTTCACAACCAATTCCGTCAGACAGGAACTTTGAAAAATTGCTCAGGAATATTTCCTAGGCAAATTAAGTTGAATTTTGTCATGAGGCAATTATTTGGACATGAAAAGATGTCCAAGAAGTTTGGGTTCAATTGGGCAAAGATAAATGGCGCTTGCTTCACAATGTTCTATTTAGAGTAGAGTAGGGAGTGAATTATTTGAGCATGATGGAAAACATGGCAAGTTAAATATTTTTCCACATTTGAGAAAGATATGACCCAAACAATTTATGAGAATTATTTGGGAATTTTAGGAGTGATATAAATATAGGTTGCTTCACAACCTAGGGAAAATTGGGTTATTCCTTTAATTGAAAAGGAAATATCCGGAGGAAAAGAATATTGGGGTTTTGTCCAAGATGGAAATGGCAAGGTTTTGGGAAGGGTTTGTGGAGGACAAGCCACTCTGGAAAGAAAGAAGAGGTCATCTTCTTCAGTTTCCAGACCACATAGCTACAGAAAAAGAAAATTCAAACAAAACCCACAGAAAATCAAAAGAAAAAGAAAGGGCCAAAAATCGGGCTGTGACAACTCTTCCCCCCTTAAAGAAATCTCGTCCTCGAGATTTGGTTGCTCAAGGAACAAGTATGAATATACTGACTTAAGGAAACCGTCTCCAACTTGGGTATCATTTTTCCTTATTGATTGTTCGCATTAAATTCTTCATCTGACTTAACTAACTGGCTCTGGGGTGGTTTGCTTCACTGTATCAATATCCTAACAGATCTTACCTCACATTTTCATGCTTATACTGGCTCCTATTCTTTTCATATCTGCTGACTTATCTGGGATTACCATGACTGAAATATATGTGCCCGTCCCACAAATATGGGAGTGATTACCGATTGTTGTGTATGTACTGATAACCTTCCATGAATTGGTGATCAGATTTTCCTAATGAACACCCAAGCTCTGACTCCTTGCATTGGGTTTCTCAACCAACTGTAGTTCCTTCGGGTTCAAACAATGCTGTTGATCATAACTGTTCTTCTGACTGATACTGATTTCTTGCAGGGTTTCTGATTCGTACTAAATATTTGATTGTTGCCTATCGTGGCCAGTATAAGGGGTATGTCCTTATATTCTAATATCCTCATCCTTGACTGGCGGTGGCTCTAGAGGAAAAAATTCTTCCAGACAAGCTATCCTTCGGTGATTCACATAAGTGAGGGCACATGCTTCGAGATGGTTCTTCCTTGTACCGATCATTCATTCTGTCGGGATATCCATGGGGATAGTAGGCTATGTGATGCTTTACCATAGTCGCTAGAATCAGACTATTGAATTGACCTTTAGTCCGACTAAACAACCCAGATATTCGATACTGACAAACTTGAGCATATGCGGTTAACTGAGCGGGTTGTCTGGATATGGGTTCCTTACCAAAATTGAGTAGACCCCTTGGGCGAATATTCATGATGATCGATGCTGACTCAGACTGTCCGGGGTATCTGCACCATGTGGATCATGCAACAGTTATCAGTCTTGCTCCTTCATTACTGTTTTCCTAGTCTGGATCCTTTGCTGAAAGAGAGGGATCGTGTTGCTTCCTTGTGTGACCATAGGTTCTGTTGGGTGCAACATTCTGATTGGTGTACCCTTATTCTCTTCTCCTGACATGGTAATATTGTTCGATGGCAAGTTCATCACCTCTCAAGTTCTGAATGTAGGGAAATGATCATCTCAACCCTTGCAAGAAATCGGCAAATAAATCAGTAGCCACCAGAACGGTCAATACAACTCAGTTCTGGGACATTACTGAAATAACTCAGCCACAGCTCAAGACGGCCGAAAAGCAGCTCAGAACATGAGACCGTGTTGATAAGAAGAAATTGGCAGTTCCCTAAGATGGCTGAAAAGAAGCTCAGAGCATAGGGTCGCTGTCACAAAAAGAAACTCAACAGCTGTATGAGACGGCCGGAAAGCAGCTCAGAACTCGTGACAGTTGTTGAATAGAGAAATATAAAGTCAGCATCCACCCTGGACGGCCAAAAACTGCTCAGAACACAGGTGTGGTGCCGTTATGATAGGAAATAAGACAATGGCTCATCAGGATCATATTCCAGGTTCACCGGTACTTGTACAGAGCTCAGTGTTGTCATTAATCTTCATAGTCCTTTGTCACAATGAAGTGTATATCTGGCTTCGTTCACATATATATCTAAGAATCAGATTCCTGAGACAGACTTGTGTTTTGACCGATTCTTGCTTCTGACCAACGGTTTTGGATCTGATTCTGCCATCTGTTGTCAATTCACAATGTACTATCTTGCACCAGTGTTGTACTGAGGATGATTGGATGACTTATGTTGGAAACCATCGAGAGTATCTTGCTGAGGAAGACTGGGTTTCGTGCTGCAGAAGCTTCTCACTGTGATATGCAGACCGATTACCACTTATGCATACCATCTTAATATTTCTGCTGTTGATTACCTACATGAAACAGGGTTTGCTGGACTATCCTCCTTTCTTTGACTGAGATTATACTGTTGGTCTTGCACATACCTTATCTTCTTGCTGATTTGATCATTCCTGTCATGAAGAGTGCACCATAAGGCAAACTTGATTATCCATACTGTTGTAAGGAGTGCACGCTAATACAAACATGATACTGACTGTCCATCCAGGATTCCTTTTGCATTTAGATGAGATATTCCAAATTTCACTGCAGTCTGCTGATAACTTCATTCCGTTTATCTGAGCTTCCAAGTATTTGAATTCCTTACTGATTTTTGAGTTCCGGTGTTGGTTGACGAGCAACTTTAATAAGGGGAAAATAATGCCACATCGAAGTCCCAAAGAAAGAAGCAAAAGAAACGACGAAAACAAAAGCACACAAGCATACTAATAAAAAAAATCAAGCAACACCACATATTACTGCTACTCACAAAAATAATATGCATGCACACCTAAGCACACAAATCTCGCGGAAACTCCGGTGTTACGATCTAATATGCTGTGGCGGTGTGCATGAAAATGAAATCCATGTGTGGAAGGAATTGGTGTAACCAAGGCTACACGAAGCGCTGGCTGAACTCCGGTTTCAACTGGATGGATACGGAGGCGAGGATGGACTTGGTGATCATGTAGCGAGACACAAAGTTCACGACCACATCATCATCAAGCGTACGGAAGGAAGCCGTACACATCCAAAGAAATGGAATGACAGGATAGGGGTGGAAAAGAAAGGCCGGCTGGCATTGCCCTTTTCTGATAACAAAGATCAGTAAGTGTTGCCAAAGGGACGAGATGGAGGGTACAATTTGGGACAGAGATAAGTCTATCACTGAAACGACATGGGTGGGTGGCGGAAAGATATCGACGCGATATCCGAGCATAACTCCTGCAAATGGTGTCTGGAACACTTGGCACCAGGCATCACTTTCTGGGACAGAGATGATGCCAAACACCAAAGAGCAGGCATGCAAAGAAGGAGGGTGCAGGTAGTGGATCAAAACCGATGCCACCTACGCTCACAAGATCAACTATATCAGTGACCAGGTAAAATCTATATGCATGCTATGCAAGAAACAAATGCAGCAAACAAGTGCAACAAACCAACGGGGATCTATACTACCGTAGTCTAACATTCGCGTGGGCTAGGGAGTCCTACAACCAGACCTGCTCTGATACCAAGCCTGTGGCACCCCGGCTCAGAGAAACGCCCTGTATTCCAGCCCAGAGATCGAGGAGAAGTCTTCCGGAATACCGCACTGCTTAGCATAAAACAAATCAGCTCTTTATTACAACCTATATGGGTACAAGGGGGTTACATCGACACGGTGAAACTATGCGTGCCCCGATAGCTCCATGAAAGCAGCAGAGCAACACGAAGGAGCGGAATGTCTACTGGCAGCGGAACAACGACGACGGTGGTGAACTCCATTCCGTAGGGACTCTGGCTGGAACGCTTATCCTATCTCGCAAACAAGGAATCCACGGCAAACAAGCAATCAAATCCGGCATCACCTGCAAACTGGCATGACACGCTAGGCCCATACATCAAATGTACTTGCAAGCTCACAGCAACCAAAGCAATCAAGACAAACAATAGCATGGTAAATATAGATTATTAAGCAATGACGAACACGATACTATCAGAACAATATGGCTTGTACAACACGATACTACTAGAGCAATACGAGCATGCATAAACATATGAACATGATCAGACTAGCACGCAACCTGATGAAACTATCATGCACCAACTTACTCTACTCGGGTTGCATCGTAACCATCACATGCATCACTTACCATCACGGACATCACACGAACATCTCCGGGTCCAATCAAGCTTGGTATTAACAATACCATAGTAATCACTTATGACCACAAGGAGCTTGACCTTTACCCTTGACTCTCACATAACACCACGAATATCCATCAACTCGGTATCCACGATACCATAGTGATCCTCTCACAATCACATAAATATCAACCAACTTCTTTCATCATCGAACCGAGGTTGTTATTAATCAAGTTATTAGGATTACTGTTGACCCATAATGTGACCGACTATGAACTAGGCCCATATCCGCGGGTGCGGCTATCGATAGATTTAATAAACACTCTGCAGAGGTTAGCACACTATACCCACACCACGGAACCCATGGCCTCGCACTCCCATTCGGGTGGACCAATGGCATTCCGACAAATTCGATCTACTGCCATGACACTCTCCCGGCCACTCCGACCAACTCCCCTTTGTGCTAAATCATGGGTGGCCTGGTGCCTACCAAAGACATCAACGGCCACTGTCATGGCAAAACATAAACGGTCCCAGACGGGGACAAAAGCACGCAAAACAACTCGGGCACACAAGGCTTATGTCGTCCTACCCGGCCAAGGTAGCACCCGCGCATAACCTTCCCTCATTGGAGGCACCAGCGAAGGGCATGACAATAAACCAAGTTAGGACCCCCCCCCATAAGGCAAGTGTGGTTGCACTGGTCAACTCGATTTAGTGGCACCATGACTCAGCCAACAGTAGTTCAAGTTCATTATTATCCGGTTAAACTTGAGTGCAATATGTTGAGCCATGATAAAAATAACATGATGCAACTATAATGCATGAACATGATATCAACATAAGCATTGGGGTGCATCACAAACAACGAGCATAAGAACAACATTTAAACATTTATCTAGATGAGCATGAAAATCACAACTAGAACACTACTCATAGCATAACATGACCACTAGCATCAAAAATAAATACCATGCAATAACATAATGATAAAACTACCATGCAAGCATTTAACTAACTGGGTGCAAAAGAACATGCATAACCACGGCACTTGAAACAGACAATGCTCATGCACCGAACACCATCACCAACATGTATTATTACCCAGCATGGCCAATATTAAAGTAATACTAGCATGAAGGACATAATAACAGAGTGCAAGAAAACATGGCATGATGGTAACCATCGATCCATAAGCATAACCGAAATAATGACAACAGTAGCAAAAAGAAACATATTGTTATTAAAGATTCAAGTTGAAAACAAATGCTTCTGCATGGCTATCATGCGAATGGTGGTTGTGGCTTGCCTGGGGATGAAGAAGGCTTCGGGACGAGGTGCGGAACGATCACGAAAAGAATTGCCGGAAAGGGTACTCTCTCGGAGGGGGCTGATTAGGGGCGAGGGCAAAATGGTCATTTCCAGTATGTCAAACCATAGTGAAAACTTTACCAAAAGTTCGGGCTCGAAGAGACGAAGATGTGGGCGTTGGATTCACCCTAATCGGAGTCTCGAGCAAAAAGTTATAGCCTGACGAAGTTCAGGGACTAATATGTAAAAATAGTCCTACAAACAGGCCCCTGGCGGCTGAAAACAGAAAGCACATTTAGAGGAATACGCCTTCAGACGAGAGAAAATGTACTCCCAGCCATAGTTAAACGAAAATACGCCTTCTTATAAAGAAAGCGTATTTAGGAGAACTAAGAGTAGAGTACGCTTTCAGAAGCGGAAAACATAATACCAGAAATCTGGCCGTGAGGGCATTGAGGATTCTGGCCGTGAGGGCATTGCTGAGGAACTTGGCCTTGAGGGCATGGTTGGTGAAGCACTTGGCTTGCGTGCAGGCTTCTTTGACATAGCCTTCTTTGGCTTGACAGCAAAGGCCTTAGCAGAGGCAGCAACAGCAGCAGAGTCTTCATTGAATTTCCTCACTGCTTCTTTGGCTTTCTTAACCAGCTTGGCTTGGCGCTTGGCCCATTCATTAGGATAGTCCTCAGTACGCTTGAGGCTAGTGGGATCAGCGATTTGGCCAGGTTCCAATGGAGCTCTTGGGCATGGAGGATTGAGTGCAAATTTCTTCATGTACTTTGGGGTTACATACCTGTACTCCCTCCACTCTCGTGCCCATCTCCTTTCTATTCTCTGTATGCGCACCTTGCGCTGATTTTTGTCCTCTTTTCCAAACTAGGCCTCATCAGGAGTGCAGTAATCTTTGTATATGTCCTCAGGGATTTCAAAGGCAGTCATAACCTCAGGCTTCTTTCCTCCTTTCTGTGGCTTCTTACCGTCAGCCATTTTGTCCAGTTGAGGAATTTGGACAATTGAATTCTCTGAAGAAGTATGCAACTTTTCTTCGAGGAACGCTGCAAATGAGTTAAGTTGATGAGAACCTAGTGATTCAGCAACTGACATGAGTACCTGTGAACAGAGTATAGTTGCGAGGAATTTGGAGAGGTCATATGCGTTCTCAGAAGGTTTTTCAAAAAGAACAAGTTTGAGGATTTTGACCAGATGAGTCTTGAAGAATTTCACTAAGCGTGCTTTGTCTTATGTTCCAGAGTTGTATACATCGAAGATCCACACAATTGAGGAATCTTGAAGAAAAATGATGCTTAGAGAAACGAATCAAGAACAGATGACTTGTGAGGTGTTTAGTGTGTGAAGCTATGAAGAAAAACACCTTTGAAGACTTTGAAGATAATCATTCAAATCAACGAGGGCAGTAAAAGTAACTTTTAATTACCCTGGACGAAGAACATAACGAACTGGAGTGAGGAGATGTGAAGTTTGTCTGTGCCGATCTTCCACGCCCTAACTTGGCGGAGGAAGACGGCTACGGCGGTGGAGTGAAGATTTCCACGGTCGGCACGAGTACGTCGGCGACGAGGTCGAGGCAGTGAAGCTCTTCCTCACCAGCGGCGATGAAGTAGCGGCGGCGCTAGGGTTTGAGAAGCTCGAGCTGGAGAGAGAGGTCGAGCGGAGTAAAAGAAGTGAGGAAGGGACGGAGGGGTTTTTATAGCCACGGTGAAAAACTGTTCGCCCGAAGAAATTGGACGAACGTGCCCCTGACCCTTCTCATTCGCTTGACATGTGTCACCCACGTACTAAGAGGTGGAGATCGTGTTAGATCATGGGTGAGTGGATAAGTATAACATGGGATGCGGAACGGTTTGAGCGGCAAAGCCAAAAATTTCGATAAGATAGGTTTTAAAGTTCCGTTCGCAATTTCTTCAGCTGACAAGGACACGGTGAAGATTTTGAACGAGTTTCAAATAGAATGCACAAGAAGAATTTGTGAATAGATTGGGTTGAGTATAGCATAGAGGGGAAAGGGTCCGATCACATTCACTTAGCAGAAAAACCAACTTGAAGAATTAGCAATAAGTGAATGCTGTAGAGGATATAAACTTATATATATATACATATATATATATATAGCCAATGAAGAAAACCGACGGAAGCAGTGAAGACAATGCAAAGTTGAAGAATATGAATAATTGAGGAATTTCAACTTTTGGTGGTGGCATGACCCACCATATAAGAATGATGATTTCAGACACCGCGTACAATTATCGTAGGGTTCTAAGAATCAAATTCTTCGTTAATTTCTTCACACTAAGAGTGTTATTCTTCATTGATTGAAGAAAAACGTTTCTTCATGTGTTGCACATCTAAGTCATCAATTTTGCATAAGTGTTAGGATGAGTGTCCTTTTCAAAGAACATTCGAAGATTCTAGGATATTTAGCTCACACCGCAACTTGCTAAATCTCTTCTCATCCAAGGCTTTGTGAAGATATCGGCTAGCTGTTCTTCAGTCTTCACATGCTCAATAGAAATGTCGCCTTTCAACACATGATCACAAAGAAAATGATGACGAATCTGAATGTGCTTTGTCTTCGAGTGCTGAACTGGGTTGTGAGCAATCTTGATGGCACTCTCATTGTCACAGTAGAGAGGCACATTCTTCACGTTGACGCCGTAGTCCTTGACAGTTTGCTTCATCCAAAGCAATTGGGCACATCAAGAACCAGCGGCAATATACTCAGCTTCAGCAGTAGATAGTGATACGCAGTTCTGTTTCTTCGAGGACCAACAGACCAAAGATTGTCCGAGGAAATGACATGTACCAGATGTTGACTTCCGGTCCACACGATCACCAGCATAGTCAGAGTCAGAATATCCAATGAGATCAAAAGCCGAGCCCTTGGGGTACCTGTAACACCCTCGATGCGACTATAGCTCCCACGTGTCGAGGCATGACTTAGAGACATAATCGTATTGAAGGCATATGTCGCAAGTTAGGCAATCTTCACAACATCCCATGTAATATGAATAAAGGGGAGAATACATAGTTGGCTTACACTCGCCACATCAATCAAGTACATAAATAACATTACATCATCCAAACACTCATGGCCCGACTATGGCGCCAAAATAAAAGAGAACCCAACATGCGACACGGTCCCAATCACCCCCAACTGGGCACCACTACTGATCATCGGGAAAGGAAACGTAGTAACGTTGAGAGTCTTCGTCGAACTCCCACTTGAGCTCGTACGCGTCTCCTGGAGCGGAATCATTAGGCCCTGCATCTGGTGTAATAGTAATCTGTGAGCCATAGGGACTCAGCAATCTCGCACCCTCGTGATCAAGACTATTTAAGCTTATAGGTAAGGCAAGGTAAAATATGAGTGGAGCTGCAGCAAGCGACTAGCAAGTATGGTGGCTAACTTATTCGCGAAGGAGAGCGAGGAGAGGAGGCAAAGCGCGAGCGAGAAACTAGAGAGCAACCTGCGCAAACATTACTCCAACACCATGTCCACTTCCCGGACTCCGCCGAGAAGAGGCCATCACGGTAACACACTCAGTTGATTCATTTTAATTAAGTTAAGGTTCAAGTTATGTACAACCGGACATTAACAAATTCCCATCTGCCCATAACCGCGGTCACGGCTTTCGAAAGTTCAATCCCTGCAGGGGAGTCCCAACTTAGCCCATGACAAGCTCTCATGGTCAACGAAGGAATAGACCTCCTCCCAAGACGTTCCTATCAGACTCGGTATCTCGGTAACTCAAGACATTTCGACGGGTTAAAACAAGACCAGCAACACCACCCGAATGTGCCGACAAATCCCGATAGGAGCTGCACATATCTCTTTCTCAGGGCACACTCAGATGAGACATCCTACGAGTAAAACCAACCCTCAACTTGCCCCGAGGTGGCCCCGCAGTCTACTCGGTCGGACCAACACTCAGAGGAGCACTGGCCCGGGGGGTGTTTAAAATAAGATGACCCGCGGGCTCCGGAAACCCGAGGGAAAAAGAGGCTAGGTGGCAAAGGGTAAGACCAATGTTGGGCATTGCTGGAAAAGCTTTAATCAAGGCGAAATATCAAGGGGTTCCCATTATAACCCAACCGCGTAAGGAACGCAAAATCCAGGAACATAACACCGATATGACGGAAACTAGGGCGGCAAGCGTGGAACAAAACACTAGGCGAGAGGCCGAGCCTTCCACCCTTTACCAAGTATATAGATGCATTAAGATAACAAGGCAATATAATGATATCCCAACAAGTAAATAAAATATGTTCCAACAAGGAACGGCCTCCAATCTTCACCTGCAACTAGCAACGCTATAAGAGGGGCTGAGCAAAGCGGTAACATAGCCAATCAACGGTTTGCTAGGACAATGGTGGGTTAGAGGTTTGACATGGCAATTTGGGAGGCTTTCAAGAAAGTGGTAGGCATCGTAGCAATGGCATAGCAAAAGAGCGAGCAAACTAGCATAGCAAAGATAGTAGTGATTTCGAGGGTATGATCATCTTGCCTGCACAGTTGTCAGAGTTGACTGGATCCTTGAAAGCAAACTCATGGGCTCCTCGTTAGCGAACTCGTCTCCCGGCTCTACCCAAACAAGACAAACAAGCAACAAGGATACAATCAACCACGTGCAAACTCAAACAACACAATGCAAAGATGATATGCTATGCGGGATGCGATGCGGGATGCAAAATGCAAGATATGACAGGAAATGCATGAACCTGGCCTCAACTTGGAAATCCAAGTGTGCCACTGGAAAGATGAGATGAAATCGCTTGAAAACGATATAAAGAACGCCGGAATCGGAGTTACGGTTTGGAAATGGCAAGCGATTCAAAAATGACACCGGTATGCGATTTACAGCAAGTAGGCATCTAAATGCAATGAGAGAACATGCTACAGCACCCAAACATGAAACAAAATACATGGCAGGGATGCACACAAGATGCTTAACAAAAGTCTAGCACTGAGCTACGGCCAAATCATCCATTAACAGGTTCAAACAAGCATGGCAAAAACGCAAATGGTAAAACAGATCTCAGACTTAGTGAAATTAACACTTGTCTGGAATTTCAGATCATATAGCCCTCTTCGGAGCAACAAAACAACATGCTACAGGACCTGAACATGACAAAGAAAGACATGGCATGGAGCTACTCAACAAGCTTAACAAAAGTCCCTTAGTGACCTTGAGCCAAAAGGGATCACAAAATATACTAACAAGCACACGAACATAGCAAAAACATAATCAGTTTTCAGAACTTGGTGAAAACTGGTACATGCTGAAACATAACTCACGAAGGCATGTTTACGAGCTCGATGCACTCACCACGGTGCAAGTCATGGCAAGGCAAGCATACATCCCTTAAGAAGGCACAAAATTCCAGCTAGACATGGCAAGAACAATGGCATAGCATGCACAGATCAACTACAATAACATCGGCAAAATCACAAACAAGTTAATGACCTGCCCAGATTCGCAACGAAGCAAAAGTAGAGCTCGATTGACTCAAGCTAGGGTGCTCCAGAATTGCAAAAAAAGACATGGATGGATAGAGCACTACAATATTAACAAAACTCCCTTACTGATCATCCTCAAAAGAGGCACGGATCACTAGGAAACAACATGAACATATGGCATCAATCCCAGGACTTTGTGAAACTTCTAAGTCCCTGAAAACAGAGTTAGCAAGTGCACCACTTTGCAAGCTTGCACAAGTCACCACACACATCCTAAAAATACATGGGTTGCACCTCTGGAAAGATGACAAAACCCTTATCAAAACACATGTAGAACTGACGGGCATATCATGCACACAATAATCATGGCAAAAATGACAAAAGTGCTAAACGGAGTAGCAGATCTGACAATTAACTCAAGTAGCCCTCTTCTAACAGCATTTCGGGCATCAAGATGAGCTCAAATGAAAATGATGCAATGGAGTGAAATGATGTACTCTCTGAGGTGAACATTTTGATATGCTATATGCATGAATCGGAGCTATGCATGCAAAGTTACGGGGCCTCGAACAGGAGCATATGGACTGAAATTTTAGGGACTTAGACAAAAAAATTAGGTCAACCCTGATATTTTCAGATCTGGATCGGGGCGGCGCGCGAACCGAGGTGGCCGGGCTCTCGCCGGAGCTTCTCGCTGGAGGACGGCGCGGGGTGGCGCCGGGGAGGTCGGAGGAGGCAGGCGGCGGGGCAGCGACCACCGGGCGGCAGGGCGGCGACCACGGGGCGGCGAGCACCGCGGTGACGAGGCGCGGCTCCGGCCGGCCGGCGTCAAGCGGCGCGCGGCGGCTCCGGGCACCGGCGCGGAAGAAGGTCGCGGCGGGGCGATGGGCTTGCGGGGACCGGCGATGGGCCTCAGCGGGCCGGCTGGGGCGGCGAAGTGGGGCGGCGGTGCGAGCCAATGGTGGAGGACGGGCGCGGCGGACGTGTCCGTCGGCGGGCAGTTGTCCGGCGCGCGCGAAGACGAATGGAGCTAGGGTTTCGGGGAAGGAGAAGATCCGGATTTCGGGGGTTCTTTAAATAGACATAGAGGGAGCTAGGAGAGTCCAAATGAGGTGCCGTTTTCGGCCACGCGATCGTGATCGAACGCTCTAGGACATGGAGCAGAGTTTGGTGGGTTTTGGGCAAAATTGAAGGGGTGTTGGGCTGCAACACACACGAGGCCTTTTCGGTCCCTCGGTTAACCGTTGGAGTATCAAACGAAGTCCAAATGATACGAAACTTGACAGGCGGTCTACCGGTAGTAAACCAAGGCCGCTTGGCAAGTCTCGGTCCAATCCGAAAATGTTCAATCCCCACGCACGAAAGAAAGCTAGAAATGGCCACCGGAGGAGAACGAAGCGCCGGAATGCAAAACGGACAACGGGAAAAATGCTCGAATGCATGAGACGAACACGTATGCAAATGCAATGCACATGATGACATGATATGAGATGCATGACAACGATAACAACACATGGAGACAAAACCCGAACCCGAGGAAATAAATATAACTTAATGCCGGAAACGACAAGAGTTGGAGTACAAATAGGGAAAGTTACATCCGGGGTGTTACAACACTCCACCACTACGAAAGGATCTCGTCCCGAGATCTAGGACTGAAAGAACGCCGGGTACTCAGAACGGAGGTGATCCTCGCGTTCCCAGGTAGCTTCACGGTCGGAATGGTGTGACCACTTGACTTTGAGAAATTTGATTGACTTGTTGCGAGTCTTGCGTTCAGTCTCTTCAAGAATAGCAACTGGGTGCTCACGATAAGAGAGATCTTCTTGGAGCTCAATGTCCTCGAAGTTGACGGTGCGGTCAGGAGTCTTGAAGCACTTTCGAAGCTGAGAGACATGGAACACGTCATGAACATTTGCAAAGTTTGAAGGAAGCTCGAGTTGATAGGCGAGGTCGCCTCTCTTGCTGACAATCTTGAAAGGTCCCACGTATCTAGGGGCAAGCTTCCCTTTGATACCGAAGCGACGAGTACCTTTCATAGGAGAGACGCGGAGGTAAACATGATCTCCGATCTCGAAAGCCAAATCACGGTGCTTACTATCATAGTAGCTCTTCTGGCGGGATTGGGCCGCTTTGAGGTTATCTCGAATGACTTTGCACATTTCTTCTGCCTCTGTGATTAAGTCATTACCCAAAAGCTGACGTTCACCAGTTTCAGACCAGTTGAGAGGGGTACGGCACTTCCTGCCATACAGAATTTCGAATGGGGCCTTGCCCGAACTTGCTTGAAAACTGTTGTTGTAGGAGAATTCAGCATAAGGAAGACAATCCTCCCACTTCATGCCGAAGGAGATCACACAAGCCCTGAGCATATCTTCAAGAGTCTGGTTGACACGCTCGACTTGACCGCTAGTTTGAGGATGGAAAGCTGTGCTGAAGCGGATGTTCGTGCCCATGGCCTTCTGAAAAGAATCCGAAAACTTTGAGGTAAAGATGCTGCCACGGTCTGAAGAGATCACTTGAGGAATACCGTGTAGAGAGACAATACGAGAGGTATAGAGTTCCACCAATTGAGCTGCAGTGATCGACTCTTTGATAGGCAGAAAATGAGCCACTTTGGTGAGTTTGTCGATGACAACAAATATAGCATCATTGCCACGCTTGGACTTTGGAAACCCAGTCACGAAGTCCATTTCAATGTGGTCAAACTTCCATTCTGGAATGGCAAGAGGTTGGAGGAGACCTGCTGGCCTTTGGTGTTCTGCCTTCACTCTTCTGCAGACATCACATTCATACACGAATTGAGCGATCTCGCGCTTCATTCGAGTCCACCAATAAGCTTGCTTGAGGTCCTGATACATCTTCGTGCTCCCAGGGTGGATGGAGAGGAGAGAATTGTGAGCCTCGTTCATGATCACTTTACGAAGGTCACGTTTGGGTACCACAATTCGATCCTCGAAGAAGAGAGTGTCCTTGTCATCAAGGCGGTAGCACTTGTACTTGGACTGACTCTTGGCAATCCCAATCTTCACCTTTTTCACCATAGCATCAAGAAGCTGGGCTTGGCGAATCTGGTCTTCTAAGGTAGGAGAGACTTGAAGGTTGGCGAGGAAACCTTGAGGAACAACTTGCAGATTAATTTTGCGGAAAGCTTCACAAAGCTCGGGTTGATAAGGCTTAAGAATCAGACTGTTGCAGTAGGCCTTTCTGCTCAAAGCGTCAGCAATCACATTGGCCTTGCCTGGAGTATACTCAATACTCGGATTATACTCTTGAATCATTTCGACCCATCGAGTTTGCCTGAGATTGAGATTAGGCTGAGTGAAGATGTACTTGAGACTCTTGTGATCAGTGAAAATGTCCACTTTTCTTCCCAATAGAAGATGTCTCCAAGTCAAAAGAGGATGCACAACTGCCGCCAACTCGAGATCATGAGTGGGGTAGTTTTTCTCATTAGGCTTCAACTGGCGAGATGTATAAGCAACAACTTTCTTCTCTTGCATCAATACTGCGCCAAGACCTTGGAGAGAGGCATCACAAAAGACCTCGTACGGCTTGGATTCATCAGGTGGAGTCAGAACTGGAGCAGTGATCAATTTCTCTTTCAAAGTGTTGAAAGCAATATCACACTCCAGAGACCAAACGTACTTGACGTGCTTCTGAAGAAGATTAGAGAGAGGCTTCGCGATCTTAGAAAAGTTTTCAACGAATCTTCAGCAATAGCTTGCGAGACCGAGGAAGCTACAGAGCTGCTTCACATTCTGAGGAGGTTCCCAATTCACAATTGCAGACACTTTCTCAGGATTCACGGCAATGCCCTTGGCAAAGATGATATGACCAAGATAAAGAACCTCATCGAGCCAAAACTCACACTTGGAGAACTTGGCGTAGAACTGATGTTCCCTGAGCTTATCAAGAACCAAACGCAAGTGCTTGGCATGATCTTCCTTGTTCTTGGAGAAAACCAGAATGTCATCGAGATAGACCAAAACGAAGTCATTGGTGTAGGCATTGAAGATGAAGTTCATCATGCGAGAGAACGTCGGAGGAGCGTTGGCGAGGCCAAAAGACAAGACAGTGTATTCATATGAACCAAAGCTTGTTCTGAATGCTATCTTGGGAATATCTTCTTCATGAATGCGAATCTGGTGATAGCCCATATGGAGATCCAGCTTGGAGAATACTTGGTCACCTTTGAGTTGTTCGAACAGCTCATTGATGTTGGGAAGTGGGTATTTGTTCTTGATGGTCTTCTTGTTCACTGGACGGTAATCAACACAAAGTCGGTCCGTTCCATCCTTCTTCTTCACAAAAAGAACACCACAACCCCACGGAGAAGAACTAGGCCGGATGAGACCCATTTTCTCTTGCATATCGAGTTGCTTCTTCAGCTCCTTCAACTCTTCTGGTCTGAGCTTGTAAGGACATTTGCACACAGGTTCTGTACCAGGCTCAAGATCAATAACGAATTCAACTGGCCGGTGCGGAGGCATTCCTGGAAGCTCTTCTAGAAAGATGTCTTGATATTCGCAAACGACTGGAATTTGCGAAATAGCATCCAATTCACCCTTCTCATTGAGAGAAAACAGACGGATAGTATCATCACAAGCGGCAAAGACAATTACATCCTCAGACGAATCAGTCAATTGAATCTGCCTGGCTGCACAATCAAGCTGAGCCTTGTGCTTAGAAAGCCAATCCATTCCGAGAATAAGATCAATATCCGAGTTACCAAGAACCACCGGAGAAGAGAGAAACTTGTAATCACCCAATGTGATAGAGATATCGGGAGCAACCAAACTAGAAGTCAAAAGCTTGCCGGGAGAAACAACTTGCATGACTTTGGGCATAATCTCGGTATCAACATTGTGCTTCGATGCAAAAGGGCATGACAAAAAGGAATGCGATGCACCAGTGTCAAAAAGAACTTTTGCAGGAACATCGTTAACAGGAAGGTTACCCATGATCACATCTGACGAGTCCTCTTCCTGAGCTGCATTCATCAAATTGACCTTGGCATGCTTGGGGTTATGCTTGACCACAGCTGTACTTGCCGATCTGACAGGAGGAGGAGGAGGAAGACGCCTCTGGTTGAAACACTTGTTGGCATAGTGACCCTTCTGTTGGCACTTGTTGCACGTGACCTCTGAAAGCGAACGGTGATACGGAGCACTCGATCTTGGAGCTTGAGACGAAGTCTTGTTCTGAAAGCCAGGGTTGGGTGGGTGGGAAGAACCACTGCCACCTTTGCTCTTCTGCTGATACGGCTGACGGAACGGAGGAGGAGGAAGCCAAAACTTCTGCTGCTTGGCCACTTGAGTAGAGGAAGGAGTAACATCTCTGGCTCGCTTCTTGGAAGCATCACACCTCAACTGAGCAGCCTCTTGCTTCAGTGCCATGTTGTAGAACTCATCGTATCTCAAGGGCTCAAAGAGAACAAGAGCGAGCTGGATATCTTCTCTGAGACCACCCCTGAACTGATATATCATGCTCTTCTCATCAGGCATGTCCTGCTTGGCAAAGCGGGCGAGCTTCTAGAACAACTTGTTGTAGTCATAGACAGACAAAGAGCCTTGCTTCAGATTGCGGAATTCCTCACACTTGCTTTCAACCATGCTCTGGGGAATATGATGAGCTCGGAAATCTCGACGGAAATCATCCCAAGTGATAACACGTCCACCTCTGGAGTCCTTGTACTGCTGGAACCATTCTGCAGCTTGATCTTTGAGTTGGAAGGAAGCGAACTTAACAAAGTCCTCAGGCCTGACGTTACTGCAGTCGAAATGCTTGCACAGATCCACAAGCCAATCGTCAGCATCGGTTGCCTCAACACAATTGCTGAAAGTCTTCGGCCCGTTAGCAAGGAACTGGTTCAGTGTAGCAAAGTGACTATGATTGCTGCCTTGATTCCCTTGACTGCCTTGATTGCGCTCTTGGAGAATTTGCATGATCAGCTGTGTGTTTGCATTGGTTGCGGCCATCACAGCTTGCCATGCCTCTGGAGGAGGTGGAGGTGGTGGCGGATCAGGATTCGGAGTCGTGCGCATTGGAGGAGCCATCCTGAAGAGGTTGACCACCATTAGCACATTGATAGATATAATATTGAAGCTGAATCCAACAGAATGAAAATTGCAACATATAGTCTTCACATCCGAACAAAATGAACGAATGCATTCCTCTTGAAATGGTCACATATCCATAAATTGAGAAGCAACTTAGAGTTAAGGTAGAGAAATAAATCAACAAGGTACGGATCAAGAACGAATAATCGGTAAGAAATCCCAATCTCAAACCAATATCCGTGGAAGAAGAATTAGAGCTACTAGAATTCCCACCTATGAAACTTCCGAACCTTTCCGGTTATGCAATCAGGTGTTGGGGATACAGGGGAAGCATAATATCTCACCCAAACTAGCAAATCCTACATCCAGCTGTATCCATCCTTCAACACATAACCAAGAAACCTTCGGAAACCATCTACCTCAACCTTCGAAAAGCATCCGTTATACAAGTTATGGCGATACTCCCGAACTCCTGCCCCAGTACTGGGTGGCGTCGAGGTTATCTCACCAACGAACTGCATAAAAGAGATTTTCGATGTCGGCGTACTAAACTCAGGTATTCCAGAACTGCAACGATAAAATTATGATGACAACACCTCAGAGCTCGACTCCCCGGGACACTTCCACTAAACCCCTGACAGGAGGCACCAAGACAATGTTCTCATCATAAAACCATCAGAACGATTCCAAGATACCCGCGTGATCCTAAAAAAAATTAGTGAAAATTTGAGAAGAGAAGAGTCAAAACTCTATGTCAGGATGCCTTACCAGAGCGATGAGGAGACTGGGAAGTAAAAAGAATTCCTAAGCTCTCCGATATATAATTCCTAAAAGACTCAAAACATTTTTCTAGACACAACTCGGCCACTAAAAATGATCAAGCAATGGGGCTCCTAAGGTCAGGGAAGGCTCTGATACCAACTTGTAACACCCTCGATGCGACTATAGCTCCCACGTGTCGAGGCACGACTTAGAGACATAATCGCATTGAAGGCATATGTCGCGAGTTAGGCAATCTTCAAAACATCCCATGTAATATGAATAAAGGGGAGAATACATAGTTGGCTTACACTCGCCACGTCAATCAAGTACATAAATAACATTACATCATCCAAACACTCATGGCCCGACTACGGCGCCAAAATAAAAGAGAACCCAACATGCGACACGGTCCCAATCACCCCCAACTGGGCACCACTACTGATCATCAGGAAAGGAAACGTAGTAACGTTGAGAGTATTCGTCGAACTCCCACTTGAGCTCGTACGCGTCTCCTGGAGCGGAATCATCAGGCCCTGCATCTGGTGTAATAGTAATCTGTGAGCCACAGGGACTCAGCAATCTCGCACCCTCGCGATCAAGACTATTTAAGCTTATAGGTAAGGCAAGGTAAAATATGAGTGGAGCTGCAGCAAGCGACTAGCAAGTATGGTGGCTAACTTATTCGCGAAGGAGAGCGAGAAGAGGAGGCAAAGCGTGAGCGAGAAACTAGAGAGCAACCTGCGCAAACATTACTCCAACACCGTGTCCACTTCCCGGACTCCGCCAAGAAGAGGCCATCACGGTAACACACTCAGTTGATTCATTTTAATTAAGTTAAGGTTGAAGTTATCTACAACCAGACATTAACAAATTCCCATCTGCCCATAACCGCGGTCACGGCTTTCGAAAGTTCAATCCCTGCAGGGGAGTCCCAACTTAGCCCATGACAAGCTCTCACGGTCAACGAAGGAATAGACCTCCTCCCAAGACGTCCCGATCAGACTCAGTATCTCGGTAACTCAAGACACTTCGACAGGTTAAAACAAGACCAGCAACACCGCCCGAATGTGCCGACAAATCCCGATAGGAGCTGCACATATCTCTTTCTCAGGGCACACTCAGATGAGACATCCTACGAGTAAAACCAACCCTCAACTTGCCCCGAGGTGGCCCCGCAGTCTACTCGGTCGGACCAACACTCAGAGGAGCACTGGCCCGGGGGGGGGGTTTAAAATAAGATGACCCGCGGGCTCCGGAAACCCGAGGGAAAAAGAGGCTAGGTGGCAAAGGGTAAGACCAATGTTGGGCATTGCTGGAAAAGCTTTAATCAAGGCGAAATATCAAGGGGTTCCCATTATAACCCAACCGCGTAAGGAACGCAAAATCCGGGAACATAATACCGATATGATGGAAACTAGGGCGGCAAGAGTGGAACAAAACACTAGGCGAGAGGCCGAGCCTTCCACCCTTTACCAAGTATATAGATGCATTAAGATAACAAGGCGGCAATATAATGATATCCCAACAAGTAAATAAATGTCCAACAAGGAACGGCCTCCAATCTTCACCTGCAACTAGCAACGCTATAAGAGGGGCTGAGCAAAGCGGTAACATAGCCAATCAACGGTTTGCTAGGACAATGGTGGGTTAGAGGTTTGACATGGCAATTTGGTTGGGAGGCTTGCAAGCAAGAGGTAGGCATCGTAGCATTGGCATAGCAAAAGAGCGAGCAAACTAGCATAGCAAAGATAGTAGTGATTTCGAGGGTGTCATCATCTTGCCTGCACAGTTGTCAGAGTTGACTGGATCCTCGAAAGCAAACTCAACGGGCTCCTCATTAGCGAACTCGTCTCCCGGCTCTACCCAAACAAGACAAACAAGCAACAAGGACACAATCAACCACGTGCAAACTCAACAACACAATGCAAAGATGATATGCCATGCGGGATGCGATGCGGGATGCCAAATGCAAGATATGACAGGAAATGCATGAAACTGGCCTCAACTTGGAAATCCAAGTGTGCCACTGGAAAGATGAGATGAAATCTCTTGAAAATGATATAAAGAACGCCGGAATCGGAGTTACGGTTTGTTAATGGCAAGCGATTCAAAAAATGACACCGGTATGCGATTTACAGCAAGTAGGCATCTAAATGCAATGAGATGAACATGCTACAGCACCCAAACATGACAAAAAAATACATGGCAGGGATGCACACAAGATGCTTAACAAAAGTCTAGCACTGAACTACGGCCAAATCATCCATTAACAGGTTCAAACAAGCATGGCAAAAACGCAAATGGTAAAACAGATCTCAGACTTAGTGAAATTAACACTTGTCTGGAATTTCAGATCATATAGCCCTCTTCGGAGCAACAAAACAACATGCTACAGGACCTGAACATGACAAAGAAAGACATGGCATGGAGCTACTCAACAATCTTAACAAAAGTCCCTTAGTGACCTTGAGCCAAAAGGGATCACAAAAAATACTAACTAGCACACGAACATAGCAAAAACATAATCAGTTTTCAGACTTGGTGAAAACTGGTACATGCTGAAACATAACTCACGAAGGCATGTTTACGAGCTCGATGCACTCACCACGGTGCAAGTCATGGTAAGTCAATCATACATCCCTTAAGAAGGCACAAAATTCCAGCTAGACATGGCAGGAACAATGGCATAGCATGTACGGATCAACTACAATAACATTGGCAAAATCGCAAACAAGTTGACGACCTGCCCAGATTTGCAACGAAGCAAAAGTAGAGCTCGATTGGTTCAAGCTAGGGTGCTCCAGAATTACAAAACAAGACATGGATGGATAGAGCACTACAAGATTAACAAAACTCCCTTACTGATCATCCTCAAAAGAGGCACGGATCACTAGGAAACAACATGAACATATGGCATCATGAACTAAACAATCCTAGGACTGTGAAACTTCTAAGTCCCTGAAAACAGAGTTAGCAAGTGCACCAGTTTGGAAGCTTGCACAATTCACCACACACATCCTAAAAATACATGGGTTGCACCTCTGGAAAGATGACAAAACCCTTATCAAAACATATGTAGAGCTCACGGGCATATCATGCACACAATAATCATGGCAAAAATGACAAAAGTGCTAAACGGAGTAGCAGATCTGACAATTAACTCAAGTAGCCCTCTTCTAACAGCATTTCGGGCATCAAGATGAGCTCAAATGAAAATGATGCAATGGAGTGAAATGATTTACTCTCTGAGTTGAACATTCTGATATGCTATATGCATGAATCGGAGGTATGTATGCAAAGTTACGAGGCCTCGAACAGGAGCATATGGACTGAAATTTTAGGGACTTAGACAAAAAATTAGGTCAACCCTGATATTTTCAGATCTGGCTCGGGGCGGCGCGCGAACCGAGGTGGCCGGGCTCTCGCCGGAGCTTCTCACCGGAGGAGGGCGCGGGGCGGCGCCGGGGAGGTCGGAGGAGGCAGGCGGCGGGGCAGCAACCACCGGGCGGCGGGGCGGCGACCACCGGGCGGCGAGCACCGCGGCGGGGCGGCGAGCACCGTGGTGACGAGGCGTGGCTCCGGTTGGCCGGCGTCGAGCGGCGCGCGGCAGCTCCAAGCGCCAGCGTAGAAGAAGGCCGCGGCGGGGCGACCGAACGCGGGCGGCGGGGCGATGGGCGTGCGGGGGCCGGCGATGGGCCTCAGCGGGCCGGCTGGGGCGGCGAAGTGGGGCGGCGGCGCGAGCCAATGGTGGAGCGCCACGTGGCGGCGGACGGGCGCAGCGGACGTGTCCGTCGGCGGGGCAGTTGTCCGGCGCGCGCGAAGACGAATGGAGCTAGGGTTTCGGGGGAGGAGAAGATCCGGATTTCGGGGGTTCTTTAAATAGACATAGAGGGAGCTAGGAGAGTCCAAATGAGGTGCGGTTTTCGGCCACGCGATCGTGATCGAACGCTCTAGGACATGGAGCAGAGTTTGGTGGGTTTTGGGCCAAATTGAAGGGGTGTTGGCTTGCAACACACACGAGGCCTTTTCGGTCCCTCGGTTAACCGTTGGAGTATCAAACGAAGTCCAAATGATACGAAACTTCACAGGCGGTCTACCGGTAGTAAATCAAGGCCGCTTGGAAAGTCTCGGTCCAATCCGGAAATGTTTAATCCCCACACACAAAAGAAAGCTAGAAATGGCCACAGGAGGAGAACGAAGCGCCGGAATGCAAAACGGACAACGGGAAAAATGCTCGAATGCATGAGACGAACACGTATGCAAATGCAATGCACATGATGACATGATATGAGATGCATGACAACGATAACAACACACGGAGACAAAACCCGAACCCGAGGAAATAAATATAACTTAATGCCGGAAACGGCAAGAGTTGGAGTACAAATAGGGAAAGTTACATCCGGGGTGTTACAGTACCATAATCCAAGTGTTGGTGTGTGAGCTAGATATCGAAGAATATGCTTCATAGCCTTATGGTGTGATTCCTTCGGTGTACCTTGAAATCGGGCACACATGCAAACACTAAGCATTATATCTGGCCTAGATGCACATAAGTACAATAAAGAACCAATCATGGTGCGGTATACCTTATGATCGAAGTCAATACCATTTTCATCAATGCACAGATGGCCATTTGTGGGCATAGGAATTTTGACGCCTTTGCAATCTTGCATGCCGAATTTCCTCAGTACATCCTTGAGGTATTTCTCCTGAGATATGAATATGCCATTGTGTTGTTGACGAATTTGTAGACCTAAGAAGAATTTCAACTCTCCCATCATACACATTTGGTATTCTTCACTCATCATATAGGCAAATTCATCACTATAACGTTGGTCAGTACAGCCAAAGATAATATCATCAACATATATTTGGCACACAAACAATTCACCATCATAAGATTTAGTGAAAAGAGTAGGGTCAAGTGAACCGGGTTTGAAGCATTTCGTCATGAGGAATTCCTTCAAAGTATCATACCATGCCCGTGGGGCCTGCTTGGGGCCATAGAGGGCCTTGCTGAGTCTAAAGACTTTGTCAGGATTCTTTGAATCTTCAAAACCTGGAGGTTGAGCAACATATACTTCTTCCTCAAGCTTACCATTGAGGAATGCACGTTTCACATCCATTTGATATAAAGTGATATCATGATGGTTAGCATAAGCAAGTAATATGCGAATAGCCTCAAGTCTAGCAACAGGTGCAAAAGTTTCATCGAAATCAATTCCTTCAACCTGTGTGTAGCCTTGAGCTACAAGCCGTGCCTTATTCCTCACCACAAGGCCATTTTCATCTTGCTTGTTGCGGTAGATCCACTTTGTGCCAATGATATTTTTCTTGCGAGGATCTGGACGTTTGACCAGTTCATAGACATTGTTGAGCTCGAAGTGATGTAATTCTTCTTGCATGGCCTGAATCCACTCAGGCTCTAGAAATGCTTCATCTACCTTAGTGGGCTCTGTAATAGAGACAAAAGCATAGTGCCCACAAAAGTTAGACAAATGTGAAGCTTTTGAGCGTGTGAGAGGACCTGGCGCTTTGATGTCATTGATGATCTTTTCAACTTGCACTTCTTTTGCAATACGAGGATGAGCTGGTTGCCGTTGAAGAATTTGATCAGCGTTTTCTTCAGCACCATTTTCATCAGCATTTTCTTCAGGTGCATTAGCTCGACGTTCTTCATGTTCTGGAATGAATTCTTCAGCAGATTCTTCAGTAGGAATGACATCTTCAGTAGACTTAAACTTGATAGTTTCCTCATGTGCTGGTTCATCTATCACAGTAGGTAGGTGCTCTCTTTGCGAGCCATTAGTTTCATCGAACCGCACATCTACAATTTCAACAACCTTGTGAAGAACATTGTTGAAGACTCTTTAGGTGTGCGAGTCCTTTCCGTAACCAAGCATAAACCCTTCATGTGCTTTCGGTGCAAATTTTGAGTTGTGATGAGGATCTCTAATCCAACATTTAGCACCGAAGACTTTGAAATAACTTACATTGGGTTTATTATCAGTGAGGAGTTCATAGGCAATCTTCTTGAAGAATTTGTGAAGATATACTCTATTGATGATGTGGTACGCAGTATCAATTGCCTCAGTCCAGAACCGACGAGGCGTTTTGTATTCATCAAGCATAGTGCGAGCCATCTCAGCAAGAGTCCTGTTCTTGCGCTCCACGGCGCCGTTCTGCTGAGGAGTATAAGGAGCAGATAACTCATGAGTAATACCAAGTTCATCAAGATAGTTATCGAGACCAGAATTCTTGAACTTAGTGCCATTGTCACTTCTGGTGTGCTTGATCTTCACACCAAAGTTGGTTGAAGCCCTCGAGGAAAATCGTTTGAAGACTTCCTGCACTTCATGTTTGTAAGTAACGAGGTGTACCCATGTGTAACGAGAATAATCATCAACAATAAGAAAGCCATATTGAGATGCTTCATTTGAAATAGCAGAATAATGATTAGGACCGAAGAGATCCATGTGAAGCAATTCAAATGGGCGAGTAGTGGTCATGATAGTCTTCGCTGGATGCTTGGCCTTTGTCATCTTCCCAGCTTCACAGGCTCCACATAGGTGATCCTTGAGGAATTTGACATTCTCGATGCCAATGACATGCTTCTTCTTCGCAAGCGTGTGCAAATTCCTCATGCCTGCATGACCAAGTCGTCGATGCCAGAGCCAGCCTTCTAAAGCTTTTGCAAGTAGACACACGGCTGGTTGTGGTCCTGTAGAGAAATCAACAATATACAGGTCTCCTCTCCTAAAGCCTTCGAAGACTTTGGAATTGTCAGCTTCCATAACCACAACACAACGGTAGTTGCCAAAGACAACAACCATATCAAGATCACAAAGCATTGAGACAGACATAAGGTTGTATCCTAAGGACTCAACAAGCATGACTTTGTCCATGTGTCGATCCTTTGTGATCGCAGCCTTACCTAGACCCAATACCTGACTTTTGCCTTTGTCAGCAAAGATGATATGCTTCAGATGCGACGGAGATAATGGAGTATCCGTCAATAGATTCTTGTCACCAGTCATGTGGTTTGTACATCCACTATCGAGGACCCACTCAGTGGCTTTGGGTTGATCATCCTGCAGATGAATTAGTGCAACTTACAAACTCATATACTTCATCATTGAAGAATATGACATCAATTCATCAGATCAATTTCATCAAGCAACATAACAGATAAAGTAGTGTGAGGACATGAGAAACGAAAGTTCATTTCTTCATGATTAGCCTGCGTCCTATCAGGCATACTCAGGTCTCCAGCAAATTCTTCAGACGATTATGTACGTCTGGAGACCTGACCCTGCAGAAGAGATTAGTTCTTTTTCTTCACCACCCACATCTGAAGGGGTGGCAAAGACTTCATCATTCTGCGAGCTCCATACGATAAGGATGGCATAGAAGCCAGTCCATTTCGTTTCACATAAGAGGGGTTAGAATAAGCATAAGAGTAAGCAGAGAAATTCTTCGTGGACTTATGGACATAATAATTTGAAGAATGATGCACATATCCATAATCCTTAGATCTTCCCTGCGAAACAGACGGGTTAGTACGATTATGTTCATATGAGGACTTTGATCCTTTTGAGGAATATGATCCATGTGAGGAGTTTGGTCCGTATGAGGACTTGGATCCATATGAAGAATTTGATCCGGGGTTGCTATTCTTCACAGGTGGCGTCATGATGACATTCACCGGAAGATTTTCAAGGCATCTTTTGGGAACCCAGATTTTCTTCATAGGGGGACCGTTCCTGCAGTTAGTGCCAACATATCTAGCAAATACTTCACCATTCTGATTTTTGAATAGTTTGTAGTTGGAGTCAAATGACTCATCATCAGAATGAGGAGATTCACATGCATATCCAGATAGGTTAGATGGATCAACTGGAGGTCCCTTTGCAGCAACCCATGTAGTTTTGGGGTACTGCTCAGGCTTCCAATATGTACCATCAGCGTTGAGTTTCCTGTCAAAGGCAATATCCTCTTTCCTAGGGTTCCTGTTGAGGATCTGCTTTTTAAGTACATCACAAAGAGCCTGATGCCCTTTGAGGCTTTTGTACATGCCTGTCGTGTACAATTCCTTCAGCCCTGCATCGTCAGTGATACTAGCAATGTCCTCAGATGAGGAATCAGTGATAGCAGAGGCATGCGAAGAATTTGAAACATTAGCAGCATTTGAACATTCAGGTGAAGAATTAGCAGATTCACGTTCAATGCACTTCAAGCATGCAGGAACAAATTCTTCCTGAGAAGCGCTCATTTGTTGAGCAAGTAATGAATCGCGCTCCTTCTGAAGATCTTCATAACTCACTCTTAGCTTCTCAAGGTCTTGCTTTCTTTGAATAAATTCATAAGAAAGCTTCTCGTGATCCGATAAGAGAGTGTTATGATGACTTTGAAGTTTGTCAAGCCTGGACTGAAGTCTCTGAAGATTTTCAGTCAAAGTTTCAGCGCGATCCATTTCTTCACCCAACATATCATCACTTTTGTCTAGCATGTTTTGAACCTTTTCTAAAGCCCTTTGTTGTTTTACAGCAATCTTAGCAAGTTTAGAATAGCTGGGCTTAAGGTTTTCAGCAGATTCATTCTCACTTGATTCAGAGGAGGTATATTTGAGTACCTTGGCACCCTTTGCCATGAAGCAATAGGTGGGAGCGTAGTTATCATCCCCTTCATCAGCTTTGTTGGTGAGGTCATTTTCTTCAGTGTTGAAGATAGACTTGCTGACGAATGCAATAGCGAGAGCTAGGCTCGCCACTTCGGATTCGAACTCCTTAGATGACTCCTCTTCCTCATTTTCTTCAGATTCAGCCTCAGAGTCCATTTCCTTGCCAATGAATTCCCTAGCCTTCTTGGAGCTGCTCTTCTTGTGATATGAAGGCCTTGAGGATTTTGATGATGAGGATTTTGTGGATTTCTTCTTTTTCTTTGCATCATCAGAACTATAATCCTTGTATTTCTTCTTCTTTGATTCCTTTTCCCATTGAGGACAATCTTGAATGTAATGTCCAGGCTTCTTGCATTTGTGGCAGAGCCTCCTCTTGTAGTCACTGGATGAGGAATCACTGCTCCTTGAGGGTCTTCCAAGGCGACCACGTCTTGAGAACTTTTGGAACTTCTTCACAAGCAGAGCCAGATCATGGCTTAGTTCTTCATGATCACCAAGGCTGCTACCAGAGTCTTCATCTTCGGACTCAGATACTGCCTTGGCCTTCAGTGCACGTGTTCTGCCATAGCTTGAACCATAGAGATCTCTC
The DNA here is from genome assembly GCF_003073215.2 of Triticum urartu. Taxonomy (NCBI): domain Eukaryota; kingdom Viridiplantae; phylum Streptophyta; class Magnoliopsida; order Poales; family Poaceae; genus Triticum; species Triticum urartu. Next base: position 295,765,857 of record NC_053028.1, read on the forward strand.
TTTTCAGCAAGTTGGAACTCATGAGTATTTACCCTTTCGAGAATATCAGCGGGATCAAGTGACTTGTAATCAGCACGTTCTTATATCATTAATGCCAGAGTGTCAAATGAGGAATCAAGCGATCTCAGCAATTTCTTCACCACCTCATGGTCGGTGATGTCAGTGGCACCAAGTACTTGAAGATCATTTGAGATGTCAGTGAGGCGATCGAAGGTTCGTTCAACATTTTCATTGTCGAGTCTTTTGAAGCGGTTGAAGAGATTGCGAAGAACATCAACTCGAGAGTCATGCTGAGTTGAGACTCCTTCATTCACTTTGGACAACCTGTCCCAGATAAGCTTCGCTGTCTCCAAAGCACTCACTCTGCCATACTGTCCTTTGCTCAGATGGCCACATATGATATTCTTCACTTGAGAGTCGAGTTGCTTGAATCTCTTCACATCAGCAACATTCAGAGAAGGTGTGACTGAGGGAACACCATTTTCCACAACATACCAGAGATCGTTATCAATTGCTTCAAGATGCATTCGCATCTTATTCTTCCAGTAGGGGTAGTCCGTCCCATCGAAGGTAGGACACCCAGCAGAGACCTTGATCATACCTGCGGTCGACATAACTAAAACTCCAGACGGTTAAACCAAAATCACACAGAACAAGGGAGTACCTTGCTCTGATACCAATTGAAAGTGCGTTATCTCGACTAGAGGGGGGTGAATAGGCAATTTTTATGAATTCTTCACTAAGGAATTTGCCGGTGAGGAAATTCCTTAGTGAAGAACTACTAGCAGTGGAATAAGTACTCAGAAGTAAACATAACTAAAGACAAGCATGGTCATCATGATGAAATGAAGACAGGCACAGAGTACTGAAAGCGTAATCACAGGATAACACAGGATGAAGACAAACAGACTGAAGAAATTGAACTGAGGAAATTGAGAAAGTCTTCAGTTAAAGTCTTCAAACATAGATATGAACAAACACACAACACAGTTATGAGTAAATGAAAGAGTTGAGGGAATAGGACCAGTAAGCTTGGTGAAGACAATGATTTGGTAGACTAGTTCCAACTGCTGTCTCAGTTGTATGTCTGGTTGGAGCGGCTGAGTATTTAAGCTCGAGGACACACAGTCCCGGACACCCAGTCCTGAACACGCAGCTCAGGACACCCAGTCCTCAACATATTCTCCTTGAACTAAGGTCACACAGACCACGTCCAATCACTCGTGGTAAGTCTTCAGGTGACTTCCAAACCTTCACAAACTTGGTCACTCGGCGATCCACAATTCCTCTTGGATGCTCTAAACATGACGCCTAACCGTCTGGAAGAAGCACAGTCTTCAAAGGTAACAAGCATCGGATCCACGCAGGATCAATCTCTTCAATGATGCTCAATCAATTGGGGTTTGTACGTGTTTGGGTTTTGGGTTTTTCCTCACTTGATGATTTTTTCTCAAAGTCCTCGGAGGATGGGTTGCTCTCAAATGACAAGTGTCAATTTCTCTTTGAGCAGCCAACCAACTAGTGGTTGTAGGGGGCGGCTATCTATAGCCTAGGGAGCATCCCGACATGATAAGACATAAATGCCCTTCAATGATATGATCGTTAGGTGGATAGATATTTTGGGACAGCAGGCGCATAGCACAGCAACGGTCGGAATTTTGAGAAGCAAAATCCTCAGGGCTATCATGTTCCTCACTGTGTAGGCAATCCGCACTGACGAATTCCTAACTCCTCAGTCAGGACAAATTCCTCAGAGACCAGAAGAACTTTGTCTCTGTCAGTGAAGAAATTGACTGAACTGTATGAGATTTCCAATGGCTTCACTCGAAGGGATTGGTAGGTGTAGGATTTTGAGTTGAGCATCACATGGAAATTTTTCCTTAGTATTTCCTCGACCCCCTTTAACAGTACGGTGTTTCCTATGACTCAAGAAAGAGAAAATGAAACTACGAAAACAAAAGTCTTCACGCTTCATGTTCCTCGAATGAATACCAAGTCTTCACGGTCACACCAATTTCTTCACTTTCAAAGTCTTCAGAAAGTCTTCAGAGATCCAAAGTCTTTAGTCGAAGAACTTCATTTTTAGGGGTCAACTTTCTCTGTAAATATCAAACTCCTCATAGACTTATAGACCTGTGTACACTCACAAACGCATTAGTCCCTTAACCTATAAGTCTTCAATACACCAAAATCACTAAGGGGCACTAGATGCACTTACACATTTATTTCTACACTGGGTGTCTGTGTTCGTATAGGTACTACCTCCGTCGTGGTTTATTGGCCCCCTTCGTATTTTGTAGTACCAAACTTTGACCTTAGATTTAACTAAGAATTTATTAATGCATGTCATCAAAAATAATATTGTTGGACGGCTATACCCGGCTATGTTTTTTTGCTATATGCAATAATTATGCATGTTCTTGCTCGAGTTTAGGCGGCAGCGGTGCGCACTGCTCACCATTTAGGCACCAAGGCTCACTCAGGTCGCATCCCTCCGCGCGCGCTCTACTAATTTTTTCTACACATATAATTGCACACGAATCGACTATAGTAACCGTCTGTGTTATATATCTCATCGCGAGCAATTCATTTGAGTGGGTTGTTTGCCGCATATCACACGCATCTTGTTTACACGAATCTTTTGTGTTCTTTTGGCTCATCGCAAATAGTTCGTCTATGTGAACTGTATGCCGCATATCACACACATCTAGTTAAACTGAACAATTCATACAGACACAAATAGTTCGTCTGTGTTATATATCTCGTCGCGAACAATTCGTCCGAGTGGGCTGTTTGCCGCATATCACACGCATCTTGTATACACGAATCATTTGTGTTCTTTTGGATCATCGCAAATAGTTCGTCTATGTGAACTGTATGCCGCATATCACACACATCTAGTTAAACTAAACCATTCCTATTGTGTTCCCTAATAGAAAACAATTCGTCTAAGTGAACCATATGCCGTATATTGCACACACCTTGATCTGGCTGACCGTTTCTGTTGCAATCCCTAATAGCAAACAGTTCATCCGAGCAAACTGTATGTCGTGTATCACACACACCTTGATATAGCTGCCTGTTCTATTGTTCTGTCTCATCGCAAATAGTTCTTATGTATGCCACACATCGCACACGTAACTAGAATATGAACCATGTTTGATATATCCACCATCGCAAACATTTTGCATCTCTTTTGATGATTTTTTACATCACCGTTTGCGATTAATGCATCACAAATTGTTTCATCAAAGGGTCTCAGATTGTAGTGTCGCGTTAGCAGCATCCTGCAGTACTGAGTCTTCTGATGGTGTGGGCACTTTGCAGATTACAACCTTCAGCAAACGGAGGTCAAACCAAAAGCTCGGCGCGTCTCTTCTAATGGTGTGCGAGGCTCGATGCTGGCGGTATCCAACAATGGAAGGGTGATCTCTCGCTGGGTGTAGATATCCATGAGATGCCACAGACAACCGGATTGGTGGATGAGGATGATCCAGTTGGCCTTCATGCCCGCCCAGTAGTGGCCGCGCATGAATGACATGCGGGCAGGTAGTGGTAGCATGTCGAGGGGAATGACGACAACAACTTTAGGATCATCAAGTCGGTTTCTGGGCCACCTGCGAGGATCAGACATCAACAAGTAGGGTGTCTTGAAAAGGGCTGGCCAGCTGCAGACGAGTACACGGTACATATACAATGAGCATGCGGCCAGACGCACGGTGCTGAGCTGGTCCATACGATTATAGATCCTCTCCAAGAGAACACAGGGAGGGAATTCCAATCGCAGCTCTGCGTGTCAGTCGATTCTACCGTAGTTTTTTTAGGGTGCTGAGTGATTGGGGTTTTCGCTGCCTGAGAGCGGGCAAGGAAGTGGACTCAGGTGGGCGAGTGAAGAAGATGGCATTTGTGTCCAAGCAGTGAGCGGGGGGATATGGTATGTGATGTCTACTACACAACCTTCTAAAAACAGCAAGGTAACTAATGATAAAAGTGAGCGTAAACGGTATTGCAATGCTAGGAAACAAGGCCTAGGGTTCATATTTCACTAGTGCAAGTTTTCTCAACAAGAATAACATAATTGGATCACATAACTATCCCTCAACATGCAACAAAGAGTCACTCCAAAGTCACTAATAGCGGAGAAGAAACGAAGACATTATGGTAGGGTACGAAACCACCTCAAAGTTATTCTTTCCAATCAATCCGTTGGGCTATTCCTATAAGTGTCACAGACAGCCCTAGAGTTCGTACTAGAATAACACCTTAAGACACAAATCAACCAAAACCCTAATGTCACCTAGATACTCCAATGTCACCTCAAGTATCCGTGGGTATGATTATACGATATGCATAACACAATCTCAGATTCATCTTTTCAACCAACACATAGAACCTCAAAGAGTGCCCCAAAGTTCCTACCGGAGAATCACGACGAAAATGTGTGCCAACCCCTATGCATAGGTTCATGGGTGAAACCCGCAAGTTGATCACCAAAACATACATCAAGTGAATCACGTGGTATCCCATTGTCACCACAGATACGCATGGCAAGACATACATCAAGTGTTCTCAAATCTTTAAAGACTCAATCCAATAAGATAACTTCAAAGGGGAAACTCAATCCATTACAAGAGAGTAGCGGGGGGAAGAAACATCATAGGATCCAAATATAATAGCAAAGCTAACTATACATCAAGACCGTATCATCTCAAGAACACAAGAGAGAGAGAGAGATCAAATACATAGCTACTGGTACATACCCTCAGCCCCGAGGGAGAACTACTCCCTCCTCGTCATGGAGAGCACCGGGATGATGAAGATGGCCACCGGAGAGGGATTGCCCCTCCAGCAGGGTGCCGGAACGGGTCTAGATTGGCTTTCGGTGGCTACGGAGGCTTCTGGCGGCGGAACTCCCGATCTATTGTGCTCCCCGATCGTTTTAGGGTATATGGAGATATATAGGCGGAAGAAGTACGTCAGGGGGGCCACGAGGGGCCCACGAGGGTGGAGGGCGTGCCCAGGGGGGTGGGCGCGCCCCCCTACCTCGTGGCCTCCTCGAAGCTTCCCTTACGTGCACTTCAAGTCTTTTGGGCTTCTTTCCTTCCAAAAATGGGTTCCGTGAAGTTTCTGGTCAATTGGACTCCGTTTGGTTTTCCTTTTCTTCGAAACCCTAAAACAAGGTAAAAACAGAAACTAGCACTGGGCTCTGGGTTAATAGGTTAGTCCCAAAAATGATATAAAAGTGTATAATAAAGCCCATAAACATCCAAAACAGTAGATAATATAGCATGGAGCAATCAAAAATTATAGATACATTGGAGACGTATCAGTACGCATGAGCTACCAATGAAGATGGCGTGGGAGGGAGAGCAGTCAGTACGGGGGAATGGTGCGCGACCGGTGATGGGGAAAAGAGGAGGAAGAAGAGGGAAAGATGGGCAAGAAGGTGCATTGAATCTCAATTCTACTAGTACTACTACTAGGATATATCATCCTTTGGAGTGTAAATAGTTAAGCCGAGGACATGTGGGTCTACCACAAGAGCGCCCATATTTCAGTTAAAGGAAGAGAGAGGTGCGTAGGCATATTTGTCGAATCGTGCTCCACTGGCAAACATGATGGCAGTACAGGGTAAGGCTGATTTAGTAACACCAACACACTGGCACAACTTATTAATTAAGTGTCCCATCTGCTGCAACATGTATTGTCACATCGCTATGCAAACTAGTTGAATAGTTCTCTCTGACCGAGATGGGGAATAATGGATTGCCAAGACTTCCATCTATCTATGCTTCTACTCTCATCCTATACAACAACAAGAACCCGTGGCCAAGGCACCCGACGTAAATTATGGAAGAGAGAGGTGCATAGGTGTACTTGCGGAAGCGTGCTCCACTTGCAAACATGATGGCAGTATAGGGTAAGGCTGATTTAGTAACATGGACATGCTGGCTCAGCTTATTAATTAAGTGTCCCATCTGATGCAGCATATATTGTCGCTTCAGTGTGAAGACTAGTCGAATAGTTCTCTCTGGCCGAGATGGGGAATAATGGATTGTCAAGACTTCCTATCTATCTATTCCTCTACGCTCATCCTGTCCAACAACAAGAACTAGTGGCCAAGGCACCCATCGCCAATTATGTAGGAGTACTACTAGTATGACCTGCTCCTTCCTTCCGGTTTATATAGAGGCCAAAAAAATCAGCAACCAAGGTAGTAGTAGATGATGAGTGCCCGAAGAATTTTTCCAAAAGTACTCAATAATGGGCTCGTTTTCCTCAAGAAAATTATGTTTACGAACGTATTAATTGTAATGCATGCGTGCATGCATGAACAACAAAAGACTAGAACTTTTACATGCAATGGTGAGTTTTCTCTTAATTCTTGCATGCAACGTTTTAATGAAGCTTGAAATATGAACATGTCAATGGGAGGGAGTAGAAGCCTCATGCACGCATGCATGCATGCTACACTCACACATACACATGCACACATGCAACACTCACACATTCATGCAGCACACAACACAACACACAACACACACACTCACGCTCAAGTGCTCAACCTACACGTGCATGCACTCACATACACAGCCAGGGTGGTTCGCACGCAAGGGTTGGACTCATGTTGCGCTTGCGTAAAGTTTTGTTTAACTTATTTCTGTGCCCTGGCAACCGACAGGTGGGACCCAGAAACTAGGTGCTAATTTAACTTGTCAACAAAGTGCCACGTCGACTATGTGGCCAGTCAGTAGGGTGCAATGCGGTGCTCTACGGTGAGCTAGTCACCATATAATCATCACAAAACTATATAGTGACCGTAATTAGCATAGATGGTGATACAAGTGGTATATGGATGGTAGATAAAGGTTTTTGTAATCTGAAAATATAAAAACAGAAAGGTAACTAATGATAAAATTTAGCGTAAACGGTATTGCAATGCGTTGAAACAAGGCCTAGGGTTCATACTTTCACTAGTGCAAGTTCCCTCAACAAGAATAACATAATTGGATCACATAACTATCCCTCAGCATGCAACAAAGAGTCACTACAAAGTCATTAATAGCAGAGAAGAAACGAAGACATTATGGTAGGGTACGAAACCACCTCAAAGTTATTCTTTCCAATCAATCCGTTGGGCCATTCCTATAAGTGTCACAGACAGCCCTAGAGTTCGTACTAGAATAACACCAAATCAACCAAAACCCTAATGTCACCCAGATACTCCAATGTCACCTCAAGTATCCGTGTGTATGATTATACGATATGCATCACAAAATTTCAGATTCATCTTGTCCACCAACACATAGAACCTCAAAGAGTGCCCCAAAGTTTCTACCGGAGAGTCAACACGAAAACTATGACAACCCCTATGCATAGGTTCATGAGCGGAACCCGCAAGTTGATCACCAAAACATACATCATGTGGATCACGTGATATCCCATTGTCACCACAGATAAGCACGACAAGACATACATCAAGTGTTCTCAAGTCCTTAAAGACTCAATCCGATAAGATAACTTCAAATGGAAAACTCAATCCATTACAAGAGAGTAGAGGGGGGAGAAAACATCATAAGATCCAACTATAATAGCAAAGCTCGCGATACATCAAGATCGTATCACCTCAAGAACACGAGAGAGAGAGAGATAAAACACATAGCTACTGGTACATACCCTCAGCCCCGAGGGAGAACTACACCCTCCTCGCCATCGAGAGCACCGGGATGATGAAGATGGCCACCAGAGAGGGATTCCCCCTTCGGCAGGGTGCCGGAACGGGTCTAGATTGGTTTTCGGTGGCTATGGAGGCTTCTGGCGGCGGAACTCCCGATCTATTGTGCTCCCCGATCGTTTTAGGGTATATGGGTATATATAGGAGGAAGAGGTACGTCAGGGGAGCCACGAGGGGCCCACGAGGGTGGAGGGCGCGCCCTAGGGGGGTGGGCGCGCCCCCTACCTCGTGCCTCCCTTGTTTCTTTCCTGACGTGCACTTCAAGTCTATCATGTTGCTTTCCTTCCAAAAATAAGTTCCGTGAAGTTTCAGGTCAATTGGACTCCGTTTGATTTTCATTTTCTGCGATACTCTAAAACAAGGAAAAAACAGAAACTGGCACTGGGCTCTAGGTTAATAGGTTAGTCACAAAAATCATATAAAATAGCATATAAATGCATATAAAACATCCAAGGTTGATAATATAATAGCATGGAACAATCAGAAATTATAGATACGTTGGAGACGTATCAGCATCCCCAAGCTTAATTCCTGCTCGTCCTCAAGTAGGTAAATGATAAAAACATAATTTTTGATGTGGGATGCTACCTAACATATTTATCCATGTAATTCTCTTTATTGTGGCAAGAATATTTAGATCCATAAGATTCAAGACAAAAGTTTAATATTGACATGAAAATAATAATACTTCAAGCATACTAACAAAAGCAATTATGTCTTCTCAAAATAACATGGGCAAAGAAAGCTATCCCTACAAAATCATATAGTCTGGCTATGCTCCATCTTCACCACACAAAATATTTAAATCATGCACAACCCCGATGACAAGCCAAACAATTGTTTCATACTTTTGATGTTCTCAAACTTTTTCAATCTTCACGCAATACATGAGCGTGAGCCATGGACATAGCACTATAGGTGGAATAGAATGGTGGTTGTGGAGAAGACAAGAAGGAGAAGATAGTATCACATCAACTAGGCGTATCAACGGGCTATGGAGATGCCCATCAATAGATATCAATTTGAGTGAGTAGGGATTGCCATGCAACGGATGCACTAGAGCTATAAGTGTATGAAAGCTCAAAAAGAAACTAAGTGGGTGTGCATCCAACTTGCTTGCTCATGAAGACCTAGGGCATTTTGAGGAAGCCCATCATTGGAATATACAAGCCAAGTTCTATAATGAAAGATTCCCACTAGTATATGAAAGTGACAACATAGGAGACTCTCTATCATGAAGATTATGGTGCTACTTTGAAGCACAAGTGTGGTAAAAGGATAGTAGCATTGTCCCTTCTCTCTTTTTATCTCATTTTTTTATTTTTTTATTTGGGCCTTCTCTTTTTTATGGCCTCTTTTTTTATTTGGGCTTCTTTGGCCTCTTTTTTTCGTCCGGAGTCTCATCCCGACTTGTGGGGGAACCATAGTCTCCATCATCCTTTCCTGACTGGGACAATGCTCTAATAATGATGATCATCACACTTTTATTTTCTTACAACTCAAGAATTACAACTCGATACTTAAAACAAGATATGACTCTATATGAATGCCTCCGGCGGTGTACCGAGATGTGCAATGACTCATGAGTGACATGTATGAAAGAATTATGAACGGTGTCTTAGCCACAAATACGATGTCAACTACATGATCATGCAAAGCAATATGACAATAATGAAGCGTGTCATAATAAATGGAACGGTGGAATGTTGCATGGCAATATATCTCGGAATGGCTATGGAAATGCCATAATAGGTAGGTATGGTGGCTGTTTTGAGGAAGGTATATGGTGGGTTTATGGTACCGACGAAAGTTGCGCGGTACTAGAGAGGCTAGCAATGGTGGAAGGGTGAGAGTGTGTATAATCCATGGACTCAACATTAGTCATAAAGAACTCACATACTTATTGCAAAAATCTATTAGTTATCGGAACAAAGTACTACGCGCATGCTCCTAGGGGGATAGATTGGTAGGAAAAGACCATCGCTCGTCCCCGACCGCCACTCATAAGGAAGACAATAAATAAATACATCATGCTCCGACTTCTTAACATAACGGTTCACCATACGTGCATGCTATGGGAATCACAAACTTCAACAAAAGTATTTCTCAAATTCACAACTACTCAACTAGCATGACTCTAATATCACCATCTCCATATCTCAAAAGAATTATCAAGTATCAAATTTCTCTTAGTATTCAATGCACTCTATATGAAAGTTTTTATTATATCCCTCTTGGATGCCCATCATATTAGGACTAAATTCATAACCAAAGCAAATTACCATTCTGTTTAGGACTCTCAAAATAATATAAGTTAAGCATGAGAGTTCATCTATTTCTACAAAATAAAACCACCACCGTGCTCTAAAAAGATATAAGTGAAGCACTAGAGCAACAACAAACTACTCCGAAAGATATAAGTGGAGATCAATGAGTAGTCGAATAATTATGCAACTATATGAAGACTCTATAACATTTAATAATTTAAGATCTTGGTATTTTATTCAAGCAGCAAGAAAAAAAAATAAAAAAAATGACGCTCCAAGCAAAACACATATCATGTGGTGAATAAAAATATAGCTTCAAGTAAAGTTACCGATGAACGAAGACGAAAGAGGGGATGCCATCCGGGGCATCCCCAAGCTTAGGCTCTTGGTTGTCCTTGAATATTACCTTGGGGTGCCTTGGTCATCCCCAATATTAGGCTCTGGCCACTCCTTATTCCATAGTCCATCGAATCTTTACCCAAAACTTGAAAACTTCACAACACAAAACTTAAAGTAGAAAACTCATGATCTCCGTTAGCGAAAGAAAACAAAACACCACTTCAATATACTGTAATGAACTCATTCTTTATTTCTATTGGTGTTAAACCTACTGTATTCCAATTTCTCTATGGTTTATAAACTATTTTACTAGCCATAGATTCATCAAAATAAGCAAACAACACACGGAAAACAGAATCTATCAAAAAACAGAACAGTCTGTAGCTAATGCAAGATATGGAACCCCAAAAATTCTAAAATAAATTTCTGTACGTGAGAAATTTATCTATTAATCATCTGCAAAAATAATTAACTAAATATCACTCTCCAATAAAAAATGGCAGCAATTATCGTGAGCGCTAAAGTTTCTATTTTTTACAGCATGATCGCAAAGACTTTCCCCAAGTCTTCCCAAAGGTTCTACTTGGCACAAACACTAATTAAAACATAAAAACACATCTAAATGAAGGATAAATGAATTATTTATTACTAAACAGGAGCAAAAGGCAAGGAACAAAAATAAATTTGGGTTGCCTCCCAACAAGCGCTATCGTTTAACGCCCCTAGCTAGGCATGATGATTTCAATGATGTTGACATAAAAGATAAGAATTGTAACATAAAGAGAGCATCTTGAAGAATATTACTAGCACATTTAAGTCTAACCCACTTCCTATGCATAGGGATTTTGGGAGCAAAAAACTTATGGGAACAAGAATCAACTTGCATAGGAAGGTAAAACAACCATAACTTCAAAACTTTAAGCACATAGAGAGGAAACTTGATATTATTGCAATTCCTACAAGCATATATTACTCCCTCATAATAATTTTAAGTAGCATCATGAAGGAATTCAACAATATAACCATCACCTAAAGCATTATTTTCATGATCTACAAGCATAGAAAATTTACTATTCTCCACATAAGCAAAATTCTTCTCATTCGGAATAGTGGGAGTATCATAAGAGACTTGAATACTATAAAATGTTTCCACATTAAAAGAGTGATGTTTAGAAAAGGGGTAATCATAATCATGACAAGTTTTATAAATATAATCATCACTACTTTTTATAACATATGTTTCATCACAATAATCATCATAAGTAGCAACTTTGTTCTCATCATAATCAATTGAAACCTCTTCCAAGATAGTGGAATCATTACTAAATAAAGTCATGACCTCTCCAAATCCACTTTCATAAGTATAATCAACATAAGTAGGAGGCATGCTATCATCATTATAAATTTGCATAACAAAACTTGGGAGACTAAAAATATCATCTTCATTAAACGTAGCATCCCCAAGCTTGGGACAAACATTAATTGCAGCAAATATATTCTCAAAAACATCATCTTCATCAAACATAGCATCCCAAAGCTTTGGCCTTTTCATATCATAAGCATAATCACTCTCATCATTAATAGTATGGATAGCACCAATAGTATAGCAATTATCATATTCTTCCAAACAAGTGCCAAAAAGATTTTCAAGATCACAAGAAGTATCATTATCTTCCCAATCATAATCATCACAACAAGCAATAGGCATAACGAGATCATCATCAAGTGCATCATTTTCCACAATTATATTTTCATGAGGCACATCAGTAATAGGAGGAGCATTATTTGGGAGAGATATCTTTTTTTAACTCTATTCCTTTTTCTTTTCTTCTTCTTCACCACATAATGTGTGGGTTCAATCCTCTTTTTGGAGCTCCTTATTAATGAGATTGGTTGAATAGGAGTCTCCTCCTCGTTACCTGGTTCATCATAAGAAATAATAGAAGGATATTGGGAAGTCTCTTCCCTTTCATTAGTATTCTCTTCATCTTCTATTTGTTTTTTTTTCTTTATGTAATTGGCAATATAAGGATTTTCAATGCAATTCACCGCACAATACAGATAAATTTCTTCTAGATCAAAATTAAGAACTCTATAAAGGGCAAATTCTGGAATAACCTTAGTTATACGTTTCATTTCTTCATAACCCAAGAGCAAACTAAGTTCATTATGATGTGCAAGAGAAATCAAGTCATCACAATTTTTGGACACGATACGATCATGAAACAATTTGCATTGGGTACTGAATTGATCATGTTCATTGCAAAGTTCACAAGTACGGCTAAGAAAATTTAAATTTTCAGCACAAACTTCTAGCCTTTCTTGCAACCATTTAGTTTCTAAATGCTTATGCTTCTTGCAATATCTATTTTCCCTATTTGGTGTGTACTTGCAAACCCAATGCACTCCACAAAAATTGACATGTTTATAGGAGACATTTTCATCATAACTAGTGCAATCATCATTAGTACTATGGATATTCAAGGAGTTCATACTAACAACATTGCAATCATGCTCATCATTCAAAGATTTAGTGCCAAACATTTTAATGCATTCTTCTTCTAACACTTTGGCACAGTTTTCCTTTCCATCATAGTCACGAATGATATTAAAAAGGTGAAGCATATGAGGAAAACTCAATTCCATATTTATTTTGTAGTTTTCTTTTATAAACTAAACTAGTGCTAAAACAAGAAACAAAAAGATTCGATTGCAAGATCTAAAGATATACCTTCAAGCACTAACCTCCCCGGCAACGGCGCCAGAAAAGAGCTTGATGTCTACTACACAACCTTCTTCTTGTAGACATTGTTGGGCCTCCAAGTGCAGAGGTTCGTAGGACAGTAGCAAATTTCCCTCAAGTGGATGACCTAAGGTTTATCAATCCGTAGGAGGCGCAGGATGAAGATGGTCTCTCTCAAGCAACCCTCTAACCAAATAACAAACAGTCTCTTGTGTCCCCAACACACACAATACAATGGTAAATTGTATAGGTGTACTAGTTCGGCAAAGAGATGGTGATACAAGTGGTATATGGATGGTAGATAAAGGTTTTCATAATCTGAAAATATAAAAACAGCAAGGTAACTAATGATAAAAGTGAGCGTAAACAGTATTGCAATGCGTTGAAACAAGGCCTAGGGTTCATACTTTCACTAGTGCAAGTTCTCTCAACAATAATAACATAATTGGATCACATAACTATCCCTCAACATGCAACAAAGAGTCACTCCAAAGTCACTAATAGCGGAGAACGAACGAAGAGATTATGGTAGGGTACGAAACCACCTCAAAGTTATTCTTTCCAATCAATCCATTGGGCTATTCCTATAAGTGTCACAAAGAGCCCTAGAGTTCGTACTAGAATAACACCTTAAGACACAAATGAACCAAAACCCCAATGTCACCTAGATACTCCAATGTCACCTCAAGTATCCGTGGGTATGATTATACAATATGCATCACAAAATCTCAGATTAATCTATTCAACCGACACATAGAAACTCAAAGAGTGCCCCAAACTTTCTACCGGAGAGTCAAGATGAAAACGTGTGCCAACCCCTATGCATAGGTTCATGAGCGGGACCCGCAAGTTGATCACCAAAACATACATCAAGTGGATCACGTGATATCCCATTGTCACCACAGATAAGCACGGCAAGACATACATCAAGTGTTCTTAAGTCCTTAAAGACTCAATCCGATAAGATAACTTCCAAGGGAAACTCAATCCATTACAAGAGAGTAGAGGGGGGAGAAAAAATCATAAGATCCAACTATAATAGCAAAGCTCGCGATACATCACGATCGTATCACCTCAAGAACACGAGAGAGAGAGAGAGAGAGAGAGAGAGAGAGAGAGATCAAACACATAGCTACTGGTACATACCCTCAGCCCCGGGGGAGAAATACTCCCTCCTCACCATGGAGAGCACCGGGATGATGAAGATGGCCATCGGAGAGGGATTCCCCCTCCGGCAGGGTGCCGGAACGGGTCTAGATTGGTTTTCGGTGGCTACGCAGGCTTCTGGCGGCGGAACTCCCGATCTATTGTGCTCCCCGATCGTTTTAGGTTATATGGGTATATATAGGAGGAGGAGGTACGTCAGGGGAGCCACGAGGTGCCCACAAGGGTGGAGGGCACGCCCTAGGGGGGTGGGCGTGCCCCCTTACATCGTGGCTCCCTCGTTTCTTTCCTGACGTGCACTCCAAGTCTATCAGGTTGCTTTCCTTCCAAAAATAAGTTCTGTGAAGTTTCTGGTCAATTGGACTGTGTTTGATTTTCCTTTTCTGCGATACTCTAAAACAAGGAAAAAACAGAAACTGGCACTGGGCTCTAGGTTAATAGGTTAGTCCCAAAAATCATATAAAATAGCATATAAATGCATATAAAACATCCATGGTTGATAATATAATATCATGGAACAATCAAAAATTATAGATACGTTGGAGACGTATCATCCACGCACGCGGTGGCTCACAGGACGAGGAGAAGCTTTCTTACTACGTATGCCTACGCCCTCTCCCTCGCCCACACACACGTTGGCTTGCAGGACGAGAGGGTTTTGACTACATCGCCCTCTCCCTTGCCCTCGCCCTCATGGTGGACGTGTAATAGTTCATTCGGTGTCAGATTGCCAAAAGCAAATTGTACTGTAGTATCATCATTTTTGGAACTCCCGAAGAGGTGAAGAGCCAAGCGCAAGGTTTATAGGAGTATGAATGGTTGGACCTCACGAAGAGGCGAAGTGCCAAGTGCAAGATCTATAGGAGTACGAGTTGTCATCCTAGTACTACTACTATAGCAAACAACCGCTACTGTATGATGCCACCACGTCACCTATAGCCAAAGCCGTGCCACCTTTTCTTCTTGTTACAAAGCGTGTTGGAGCCCATGCAACAGCCACACAAGTTGCACGCACACATAACACATTTACTAGTAATAAGTTCTATAGGACAAATGCCAACATGCCACACAAGTTCATCTCCACTTCATGTGATAAATTTGTGCACGACTACTCTACATATATTTACAGCGGTACCATTCACAATTTACCATATTCCACTTACACATTATAGATGGGCTCCGTGTCCTCCTCCAGGTTCCAGTCCTAGGTGTTCTTCATAGATGGCATGATCCATAGCGGTGGGCAATGGGAATCATTGTCGCAACTTTCTACTCCGGTTCCACACAATGGAGCCTCATCCAATCTGAAGCGGCATAAATCATGGATAGCATGTCCTAGCATGGTATTCATCCGGTGGTGCGCATTGAAGACACAACCATGCTTCATGAACGACAGGCCTTCGTTGTCATGCACGAAAGGTGGGATCTGCTTCATAATGTGGTAGTTGTCCCCAATGAAAAGCGAGTACTCTCCACGAGTGTTCCTCGGCTCCCACATAGCATCACAGGGGTCGAACTCACCTCCGTTCATCTGGTACACGCGGCAGCTCAGATCTGGACACATGGGGACGTACATGGTCAAGGTCCATGCATGATAGTGCTGTCCTCAAATATGGTGCTCAGTAATATTGTGTAGCAAGAAGTACTACTATAATACTACTCCAGTGTAGAGGAAGTACAATAACCGACTTATTATATATAGCCACTCTTGGCTACATGGATGAGATAGTAAGACATGCATAAACAGAAATGGTGGGAGCTAGTGGGTTCAAGTCTTCAAGAGCCTAGCTATATGCGTACTCCTAGGTAAAAAGTACTACTCCCGATGATCCAACGACATACTAGTAGTAGTGCTAGCACTACTAGTACTACAATGAAAGAAAAGACGAGAGGGTCAAAAAATCTAATACTAAATTGTACTAGTAGTAAACATGTCCCAGTCAAGAAAAGAAAAGAACTAGAAATACTACTACTCTAATACACATCAATGAGAAAATGGAATACCTGGGTAGATGGTGACGGTCAGATCGTGGTAGATCATGTGAGCTTGTTGCACATCAGTGGTACCATGGGTAACAACTGCTAAGATAACTGATCCCAATCTGCCAGAGTCAACTACAAGGTTCCAAGTTAGACCGAATCACGGATGCAAATGCGCATCCAGGATCAGTGATCTTATTTTGATTGGGGGATGACTGGTCCTTGCAAAATAATGGAGTACCATTAGGGATGCAAATGATGGTTTGTGCATTTTGTTTGTTATCTCCCAGACCATAGGATGGCATCCAGATGAAACAAGTCCCCTGGCTTGTCACCGCGAAGATGCGGCCTACATGGCACATAGCGCCTTTGAATGTGTAGGGGTACAAATCTGTTGTGGCTAACATGTGCCAGCCTCTGCCATTATGACCATTTTTAATGATGGCAATCCTTATGTCGAACGCCACGATGGGATAGCAATCTTCATAGCTGCGTTGCTTTGGCAGCGGGTCCGCAATTGCCATCTTCTTCAATCTCAGGTAGGCATAATCATAGTATTCAAGCCCAACCAGTCCGGAAGTCCGATCCCAATTGTGGAGAAGGGGTCTACATGAACGATCGCACTATTGTGCATGTTGTGCAAAATGATGGTGGCATGCAGTCAGAGGTATGCAAGCTAATCTCCACTGGACCAACCCAAACCTATATATAAGATGGTGGGAAGCAAAGAAATTATGGGATGGAATAACTAAGTATTGTATTTAGAATATACACTAAATGGTCAAACTCCATGAATAACCTGCTCATCGAAAAAAAATCCGACTACCTGTCAACGTTGGCAACACTAGCGGAGTCAACATGCAACCACGACCATGTTGCAGTGGTCTATTCAATGGATTGTCCCATTGAATAACCTTCTCCTCGAGGATGCATGGAAGACCAACAAGCATGGCCTTCTCCCAAGCATGTTTATGCACCGTCTTAAAAAAGTTGGTGTAGGAAGCACCGAGTCTTGCGGTGGTGAGGAAGTTGGAGCGGTGTCCGATTTCTCCTAGAGGATCGTCATCCAAGGTCTCCCAACCCCGACGAGGAGGAGAACTGCCTGGCAAATCCATGGCAGCAATGACAAACTGCCTTGGTCTCTTCAAGGTGGCGAGGAGGAGATAAGAGTTTAACCGCAGGGTCTCGTCCCTTCGTTAAGGAAGTTATGCGGGCACACATAGTGGTAGTGTGATGTTGCGGTTGTCATTTACTAGTACTGCAGTAGTAGTACTTTCTCTATACTTTTATAGTGCACTAGTTTTGAAGTCTTGAATATCAAGGCCAAGGAGCTACAGTTGCAAGTGGAGGGTACTGATGTTCTCTAGAACCATCATTGTACTATAAATGCAGGGAAAGTACACCTGCATACTCTCCCTGTTCTATTCTAGTGCGTAGCTGGCCTACTCAACCGCTCCTCTCATGCGCACACTAGCAGCCTGTTTATCAGCGATGGTTACTGCGGGGGCAAAACATTTGAGTTCTTTGATATAGCGAGACTAGGATTTTTATTTTCCATTTGTGGAGGTGTAATGGATCTCGTTGAACTTTGTTTGTTGGTCCTTCCTTCTTTATGAATGAGATGAGGCAAAGCTTTTGCCTCCATTTCAAAACAAAAAAATCACATCAAGATGATTTTTTTATAGAGTTTGGAGCTACAGAGTAGTACTTTACATCCAGATCCATATTGCATAGTTCCCAATGCGGCACCAGGCTTTTTCGGCTCCTCGGGCTTAATTGGGAGGTACTAGTTTAAAGATGGCAGTTGAGGAAGCAGCAAGCGAGGTGCGGCTAGCGCGAGCACGCAGGCGAGAAATGTTGCTATGAGTTGATATATAGGAGTACTGTTAAATTGTGATCCAAATTATACCGTGTTGGACTAGACGTAGTACAACCGGTGTGGGCCTTTGCGTTGACATCGACACGTACAAGTAAAACTCGTTTACTTATCATCCAAGGACTCTTGTGTATTGCCCTCATATATACCCATGTAATCGCACCTAAGACGGTCTATCGTCTCGTGCTTGTAATACTCCCCCTCATAGTGATTGCGCCTTTGTGCGTCCGTGGTTTTCTCCCGCAAGGGTTTCCACATAAAAATCCATGTGCTTCCATGTCTTGTT
The DNA here is from genome assembly GCF_003073215.2 of Triticum urartu. Classification (NCBI taxonomy): domain Eukaryota; kingdom Viridiplantae; phylum Streptophyta; class Magnoliopsida; order Poales; family Poaceae; genus Triticum; species Triticum urartu. Next base: position 295,784,247 of record NC_053028.1, read on the forward strand.
TATCTCGTTTTATCTAACAAGTGGTATATAGAGCCAAGTTTCAGCATATACAAGATTTGATATGAGAGGATTAGGGTTTGTTCTCCGCTGGCAGGCGTCTCTGGCGACCTGTCATTCCGAGGGCAGATCGATTTCTGCTACTGCTACTAGACGTCCCTGAGTCCGACAGGAGTTCCGTCCGTACGTGCTTATATCATCCAAGTTGCAGTCGTGCTTGTCTGATCCGCCGAGTTCCTCTGCTGTTTCCCGTCCATTACAGCCGCGCAACAGAGTTGCTGCTACTTGCTCCAAGTCCCGAGGCAGATAACATCAAGTACTAGTGGTGCACATCGACTATGTACTGATTGTTGCTGGAGTTCACGTGAAGACTAATCAAATCCAGTAGTACTTGCACTAGTACTTTACAAAGGCTAGTACTAATTGAGTACTAGATCATCAATTGCCACGTCCACTGTCTAATACTACCAGATGCTATTTACTCTGTTTTATTTGGTCCGCATATTAAATTCCGTTAAATAATTTTCTACTGGCTTGTACTTCTTTGTGTACACAGTTTTATCGATTCATGGCATCCATGAAGTATGACCTTCCGCTGCTAGACCGTGACACAAGGTTTACTCTATGGCAAGTCAAGATGCGGGCGCTGTTGGCACAGACTGACTATGATGAAGCACTAGATAGTTTGGGGAAGAACTGAATTCAGGACTAGACTGATGAGGAGAAAAGAATTGATTGTAAGGCTTTGTCAAAAATTCAACTCCATTTGCATAATAATATTTTGCAGGAAGTTATGAGCGAGAAAACTTCCGCCACTCTATGGTTAAAGCTGGAAGGGATTTGCATGACTAAAGATCTCACCAGCAAGATGCATCTGAAGCAAAAATTATTCCTACACAGGTTACCAGAGGGAGGTAATGTTTTGAATCATATTTCAGAATTTAAAGATATCATATCTGATCTAGCTGCAATGGAGCTTAAGTATGAAGAGGAAAATACTGCTTTAATGTTACTTTATTCACTACCAAGTTCTTATACCAATTTTAGAGACACCATATTATACAGTCGTGATACTCTCACACTTAATGACCTTTATGAACCTTTAAACTCTAAGGAGAAGATGAAATTAATGGTGCCTCATGATGGTTCAAGTTCATCCCAAGAGGAGGGATTATTTATTCATGGAAGGACAAAGGAGAATAACTCCTATAATGGAAACAGAGGCAAAAGTAAAAACGGCTATAGGGGTCGGTCGCAATCTAGAGACAAGAAGTATTGCAGGTATTGCAAGAGAGACGGGCATGACATCTTTGAGTGCTTCAAGTTGCAGAACAAGGAAAAGAGGAAAGGTAACAAACAAGGTGAAAATTTTGCTAACGTTGCTCGTGATGATAGTTCCGATGATGCTCTTGTCATTATTTTTGGATGTGCTGAGACCAATGATGAGTGGGTACTTGACACTGCATGCACTTTTCATATGTGTCCACATAGATATTGGTTTAATACTTTTGATTCCATTACTTCTGCTGGTTCTGTTTTGGGTTTTGATAATTCACCATGCAAGATTGAAGGCATAGGTCCCGTTCGAATCAAGATGTTTGATGGCACAATCAGAACTTTGGTAGATGTTCGGTATATTCCGAAGATGAAGAGAAATCTTATCTTTGTTAGTGCCCTTGATGCAAAGGGGTACAAGTATTCAGGTGGAGATAGTGTTTTGAAAGTCACCAAAGGTTCCCTTATTGTGATGAAAGGAGACTTAAGTTCGACCAATGGTCTTTATTACCTTCAAGGTTATACCGTTTCAAGTAACGCTACTCCGGTTTTTACAAAAAATTATGATTGTGATGTTGCTAACCTTTGGCATATACGTCTTGGACATATGAGTGTGCTTGGTTTAGCAGAGTTAAATAAGAGAGGTCTTCTCCATGGATATGAACCTGGTAAATTGAAATTTTGTGAGCATTGTATGTTCGGCAAACATAAGAGGGTGAAGTTCAACACTTTGACTCATCAACCGAAGGTATTCTTGATTATGTGCATTTTGATTTATGGGGACCATCTCGCAAGAAGTCATTAGGTGCTGCTAGTTACATGTTGACTATTATTGATGATTATTCGAGAAGATTATGGCCTTATTTCTTGAAGCATAAACATGAAGCATTCTCAGCTTTTAAGGAGTGGAAGATTACGATTGAAAGGAAAAATGAAAAGAAGGTAAAGATATTTTGCACTGATAATGGTATGGAATTCTGTTCTAAGCAATTTAAGAATTATTGCAAGTCTGAAGGCATTGTCAGAAATTACATCGTTCCTTATGCTCCTCACCAAAATGGTGTTGCTGAGCGTATGAATAGGGCCATTATTTCCAGAGCCCATTGCATGTTATCCAATGCAGGTTTGCATAGGCGTTTTTGGGCTGAGGCCGCTCCCACTGCTTGTTATCTCATTAATCGTTCACCATCTATTGCTCTTAATAAGAAAACCCCAATTGCGGTATGGTCTGGTTCACCTACTGATTATTCATAGTTGAGAGTTTTTGGTTGCACTGCTTATTCTGATGTTGATAATGGAAAGTTGGAGCCTAGGGCTGTTAAGTGCATCTTTCTTGGTAATAAATCTGGTGTTAAAGGTTTTAAATTGTGGAATCCTGAAACCGAGAAGGTTGTTATTAGCAGAAATGTTATGTTTAATGAATCTGCTATGTTACATGATGTTTCATCTACTAATGTTCCTGTTGAGAGTGAACAACAGCCTATTGTTCAGTAGCCTACTATTCAGGTGGAGCATGTTATTGATTCAGGTGATACATCTGGTAATGAAAATGTTGATGGACATGATGAACCCGTCATTGATGATGAACATGTCACTCCTACTCCAAATCAGCATATTGTTCCACCCAGTTGGAATCTCGCATGTGACAGAGTTAGACGGGTATTAATAAACCTGACAGGTTAAATGAAGAGTGCAGTATTGTTTCTTTTGATTTATCTGTTGCAGAAGAAATTGAAGGTAATGTTGAGCCTTCTTCATATTCTGAGGCTATTATTTCTGGTGATAGTAATAAGTGGATGCCTGCTATGCATGATGAGATGGAATTACTTGAAAAGAATGGCACTTGGGATTTAGTAAAATTACCTAGAGAGAAGAAACCTATTCGATGCAAGTGGGGTTTCAAGAGGAAAGAAGGTGTTTCTCCTAATAATGAGACAACATATAAAGCAAGGTTAATTGCTAAAGGTTATAGTCAGATTCTAGGTATTCACTATAACAAAGTCTTTTCTCCTATTGTGAAGCATAGCTCTATTTGCACTTTACTTAGTATTGTTGCCATGCATGATTTTGAGCTTGAACAATTGGATGTTAAAACTGCATTTTTACATGGATAATTAGAAGATGATATTTATATCGAACAACCTGAAGGTTTTGTTATTCCTGGAAAAGAAAGTCTTGCCTGTAAGTTAAAGAAATCTCTTTATGGATTGAAGCAATCTCCTAGATAGTGGTCCAAGAGATTTGACACTTTTATGCTCTCTCAAGGTTTCAAAAGGTCTATTTATGATAGTTGTGTTTGTTTGAAAATTGTCAAACGTTCAACTATTTATTTGCTCCTTTATGTTGGTTATATGCTAATTGCTGCAAGGAGTATGTAAGAGATTTATGAACTAAGGAAGAAATTCAGTAATGAATTTGAGATGAAGGATTTGGGTGCAACAAAGAAAATTCTTGGCATGGAAATAACTAGAGATAGACCGTTTGGAAAAGTATATCTAAGTCAGAAGGGATATATTGATAATGTTCTTCGTCATTTTAATATGCATAATGCCAAGCCGGTGAGTACTCCGTTACTTGCACACTTCAAATTCTCATCAGCTTTATGTCCTAAGTTAGATGCAGATATTGAGTACATGTCTAGAGTTCCCTGTTCGAGTGCAGTTGGTTCACTTATGTATGCCATGGTTTGTTCTCGTCCTGACTTATCATATGCATTGAGTGTTGTCAGTAGATATATGGCTAATCCTGGAAAAGAGCATTGGAAAGCAGTTCCGTGGATTTTCAGATACCTGTGAGTTACTTCTAATGTTATTTACAGTTTGGGAAAACTAGAGATGGACTTGTTGGTTTTGTTGATTCTGATTTTGCTGGTGATTTGGATAAGAGAAGATCACTCACGGGTTATGTTTTCACCATTGGTGGTTGTGCCGTGAGTTGGAGAGCAACTTTGTAGTATATTGTGGCTGTTCCACTACCGATGTCGAGTATATGGCTATTTCTGTGGCATGCAAAGAAGTTATCTGGTTGAGAAGTTTGTACACTGAGCTTTGTGGAGATTCATCTTGCCCTACCGTATTTTCTGACAGTCCAAGTGCCATATATCTTACAATGAATCCAATGTATCATGAGAGAACAAAGTACATTGATATCAGGTTTCACTATATTCAAAATGTTGCTGCTGAAGGCAATTTGAAGGTATGTAAGATAAGTACTCATGATACTCCTGCTTATATGATGACAAAGTGAAAGGATCAAGAAGAGGTGTCTAGAGGGGGGAGATTAGACCCTCAATAAAGAAAGGTACTAGTTTTTTATTTCCTTAAGTTAAGGTGGAGTTTTAGCTCAAGTTTAAACATTCCCAATACATTTCAAGCAAGCATGGCAAGAGTATATGAGAAACAGAATGTAAAGCACGCAACTTGCAAGAAAGTAAAGGGATGGGATCGGAGTGTGCAAATGCAATTGGAGACACGGAGATTTTTGGCGTGGTTCTGATGGAGACTTCAACCCACGAAGGGTAACGGTTGCGCAAGTCCATGGAGGGCTCCACCCACGAAGGGTGCACGAAGAAGCAACCTTGTCTATCAACCATGGCCATCGCCCACGAAGGACTTGCCTCACTTGGGTAGATCTTCACGAAGTAGGTGATCTCCTTGCCCTTACAAACTCCTTGGTTCAACTCCACAATCTTGACGGAGGCTCCCAAGTGACACCTAACCAATCTAGGAGACACCACTCTCCAAAAGGTAATAGATCGTGTGTTGATGATGAACTCCTTGCTCTTGTCCTTCAAATGATAGTCCCCCCAACACTCAACTCTCTCTCATAGATTTGGATATGGTTGAAATATGATTTGAGTGGAAAGCAACTTGGGGAAGGCTAGAGATCAAGATTCTTGTGGTAGGATGGAATATCTTGGTCTCAACACATGAGTAGGTGGTTCTCTCTCAGAAAATGAATGTTGGAAGTGTAGGCACATTCTAATGGCTCTCTCCACAAATGGAGGATGGGTGGAGGGGTATATATAGCCTCCATAAGAAATCTAGCCGTTACACACAATTCACCAAACTCGGTGGGACCGAATCGAGAAACTCGGTCAGACCAATATGGTTCAAAATGTGAATGTTAGAGTTTTCGATGCGACCCATATGATCAACTCGGTGGGACCGATGTGCTAGGGTTAGGGTAAAACCTCAACTCGGTTTGACCGATTACACAAACTCGGTGAGACCGATTTTGTTAATGAGCAAAGAGAGAGTTAGTGAAGCAAACTCGGTGGGACCGATTGCATATCTTGGTGGGACCAAGATAATTGCAACAGGCAACAGAGAGTTTGCAAGCCCATCTCGGTGAGACTGAGAAACTATCGGTGAGACCGAACTGAATAGCGCTTCTGGCAGTGGTTGTGTCAAGTGAACTCGGTGGCGCTGGATAGATCAAATCGGTGGGGTCGATTTTGACTTTAGGTTTGGGACAACTGTGGAAGTGAGAAAGTGGTTGAGGGCTTTGGAGCATATCACTAAGCACTTGGAGCAAGCAAGTCATTGAGCAACACCTCATCCCCTTTTAATAGTATTGGCTTTTCCTATGGACTCAATGTGATCTTGGACCACTAAAATGAAAATGTAGAGTCTTGAGCTTTTGCCAATGTTTGTCCTCAGCATCTTGAAGGGGTTCCACATCCTCTTGTCCATGCCACGCCTTTGTTGAACTTTCTGAAATATGCTAGATAAAAATATTTATCCAACAAGAGATGTGTTGACATTAATTACCAAAATCACCCAGGGAGCACATGTGCTTTCAATCTCCCCCTTTTTGGTAATTGATGACCACATACATCAAAGCTTTAGATAAAGATATGAAGAACAACAAGTAAAGCTTTGGAAAGACACGTAACATGCATAGGCTCCCCCTACATGTATGCAATCATGTGAATGCATAATCATGATAGAGCAAGGAATGAGTTACATGTATCTTGGCTACATGCATCAGAGTAAATGATGTGAATATAGGAAATGTACCCCCATGTTCATGATTTCTTCTTGCAAACAATATGTACAATAGCAAGAAATCATCATGCAGATGGATGTGATGCATATACTTACCTTGTGGTCTTGAGGTAGATTTGGAAGAGATGAACCTAAGTAAACAAGGTTAGATAATAGACGAACACCTATAGGACAAAGCAATTTGATAAACCACAAGAGTACCAAGATTAGGATGACATGTAGAGAGTGAGTACTAGGTACTCTATCGGATATACAAATGTCCCCAAAGAGTAAAGATATGCAATGATTTCGAAGATTTCCTTCTCTTAACTGTCTTTCTCCCCCTGAATCTTATATTGGATGATGGGAGAAGATAGGGCAAAAGAAAGTCAGAGCAAAAACAAACATAACACACTTAACACATACTAACATGTCTCTCCCCTCTTGAAGACATGTGACTTCTCTCCTCTATGGATAAAAGCATCTCGAGAAGCTTATGGAATGCATTCTCTCATATGTGATAAGATTTGATGTCCTCTCTCTCTCCCCCTTTGACATCAATTTCCAAGAAGGGGTCTTCTGGAGCATGAGTCAGTAGGTTTGGTCCTTGAGTCACATTACAAAGCAACATGTAGAATAAGATGCTGGTAGAGGACAAGAATCATCGAGTGGAGCTAGAACAAATATGCAGGATGCAAATGGCAAAGTGTTTTCTCAGCAGTTAAGTCGGTCACACCGAGTTTTTCTCTTCGATGGCACTGAGTTGTTTCGGTATAGCCGAAGGAGACAAACTAGTAAGGACAAATTCAACTGAGAGAGAAAACAATTGTCATCTCAGCTCACTTAGGCAAATAAGATCTCACAAAGATTTGCAAGGAATTAACTGAAGGATTTGCAATGAATTGGATGCAGGGAATGCAGAACAAAGCAGAGTAAAAGAAAAGAAATCTATATGAAGTTTTTTAAAAGGGAAACAAACAAGCAAGAGACAAATGCATGAACACAGAAAAACACTAGAGAACTTCATCTAGAATTGGTCGGCGACAGTCACCTATGTTAGAGTATATTGACTGAGGAGTCAAGTGTGAACACTTGATCGTAGGTCATACTCATTGTTTAAGCTCAAAATGGGGTTTCCATTTTTTGTTTAAGCATTTTGGTGTATTCACATCTTGTTGAGCTACTTTGACCCATGACTTGGGGTAAAGATTCTCTAAGATGGAATAACATACCTTGGGTGGTGGTGTTGATCTTGATCATGTAGTTGAACTTGTGTGGGATGCTCAAGGTTGACGTAGCTCATCTATGAGTTGGGAGCACCACTTGTAGTTTGAGTTCATCTACCTTCATGGGTTAGTCTTGCAAGGAAGATCACTTGTGTATCCAAAGTGACAATCATGAAATTTGATACCAAATGAAATTTGATATATAGAATTTGTCAAAGGATATGTTGAAAGGTTTGATGCTTCCTTGTCTTTAACCACCATATTGTAGAGACTTGGTGATGTAGAGATTGCTCAAGATGTGAGTGAGTTGCAATCTCATGAATTTGAGCTTATCCAAGTACCTACAAGGGTTAGATAGAATGCAATGGTACAAGTGTAGATCCAAGACATATGATCATCATCATGAGAGAAATATCAAGGATTAGTCAAGGGCTCATGCCTTGCATGTATCCAAATGGAGTTTCTACTCCAAGTTTGAAGCATCAATGATGTTCAATTCACCTCTCAAACGGCAAAATACTTTCTCATCAAGCGGTTTGGTGAATATATCCGCCAATTGCTTATCGGTATGAACATGCTTAAGATCAATGTCTCCTTTAGCAACATGATCTCGAATGAAATGATGACGAACTTCATTATGCTTAGTTCCAGAATGTTGCACAGGATTGTGAGAAATCTTAATAGAACTTTAATTGACACAAAGCAATGAAACATGTTTCACATATATCCCATAATCTTTAAGAGTTTGGGTCATCCAAAGTAATTGAGCACAACATGAACCGATGGCAATGCATTCTGCTTCGGTGGTCGATAAGGATACCGAGTTTTGTTTCTTGGAGGACCAAGACACAAGAGATCTACCAAGAAATTGACAAGTACCCGAAGTGGAATTTCTATCAACCTTGTCACCAGCATAGTCCGAGTCGGAGTAGCCAACAGGATCAAAATAAGACCTCTTAGGATACCAAATGCAAAAATTTGGTGTATGGATTAAGTATGTCACTATCCTTTTCACAGCTTTAAGATGACATTCTTTGGGGGCCGCTTGATATCGTGCACACATGCAGACACTTAGCATAATATTGGGACGGGAGGCACATAGATATAACAATGAACCAATCATAGAGTGGCAAGCCTTTTGGGCAACCGATTTGCCATCCTTAGTCAAGTCAAGATGTCCACTAGTAGGCATGGGTGTATTCATACCTTTTGCATTCTTGCATGTTAAACTTCTTGAATAGGTCCTTGGTATACTTTGTTTGGGAATAAAGGTACCCTCCTTAGTTTGCTTGACTTGCAACCCAAGAAAGAACTTGAGTTCACTCATCATAGACATCTCAAACTTCTCTGACATTAGCTTTCCAAACTTTTCACTAAAATGAGGGTTAGTCGAACCAAATATGATATCATCAACATAAATTTGGCACACCAATAATTCACTACTAACTCTTTTAGTAAAAAGAGTGGAATCAATATTTTCAATCTCAAAGCCTTTTTCAAAAAGGAACTTGGTCAAGCACTTATACCATGCTCTAGGAGCTTGTTTAAGACCATAAAGAGCTTTGTGAAGTTTGTAAACATGGTCGGGTTTCTTAGGATTAACAAAGCCGGGAGGTTGTTTAACATAAACTTCCTCCTCAATTTCACCATTTAGAAAGGCACTTTTAATGTCCATTTGGTACAAGGTAATATCATGGTGATTTGCATAGGCAAGTAAGATGCGGATGGACTCAAGTCTAGAAACGGGGGCATATGTCTCACCATAGACCATACCTTTGACTTGAGTGTAGCCTTGGGCGACGAGACGTGTTTTGTTGCGAACGACTTGTCCATCTTCTTCTTGCTTGTTGTGAAACACCCATTTGGTACCGATGATGTTGTGGTTGTTCTCGGGCATCTCAACCAATGTCCACACTTGGTTCGTCTCAAAGTTGTGTAGCTCTTCGTGATAGCATTTATCCAATCCGGATCTTCCAATGCTTCTTCAACCTTCATAGGTTCAATGCTAGAGATGAATGAATAATGTTCACAAAAATTAGCCAAACGAATTTTAGAGCGAGTGATTCTCCCAGTTTGAATGTCATTGAAGATCTGTTCGACGGAATGGTCTCTTGTGACTCTTGCTCTAACTCATGAGAGCTTTTGTTTGGGTCAGGGTGGAACATATTCTTCATCATCTTGTTCTTCCTCTTGGCCTTCTTCATTGTTGGTGTTGTTGTTCTCTTGTCGAGGTGGAGAAGGAGGTTGATGAGGTTCATCTTGGTGTACTTCCTCGCTTTCTTCATCTTGATGTGTCCCACTTGTGGATGCGTCCATGTCAACTCTTGGTTCACCTTGTCGTGAAGTAGAAGCTTCCACTTGGATGGACGAGGTACTCTCCTTCACCTCCATTAGACAAATCTTGCCAATAGGCAAGTCTTGGATTGCTTCTGAAGGGTCTTTATCTCCTATATCAATTGGCAATTGCTCTACTTGCGAGACATTAGATTCATCGAACTTCACATCTACCGTCTCTTCAACCTTTGGGGTGAAATTGTTGTAGACACGGTAAATGTGAGAGTTTGAGCCATAACCAAGTAGGAAACCCTCATGAGATTTAGGAGAAAATTTAGAACGACGATGCTTATCAAGAATCTAACACTTTGAGCCGAATACTTGAATGTGTCCAACTTGGGGTTTGTTACCGGTGAGAAGCTTGTATGCTGTCTTGCCGAGTAGCTTGTGAAGATATAGACAATTTGTTGCATGACAAGTTGTCTCAACTGCTTCTGCCCAAAAGTTTTTTGGCGTCTTGTACTCATCAAGAATCGTTCTCTCCATCTCAATAAGTGTCCGGTTCTTCCTGTCAACAACTCCATTTTGTTGAGGCGTGTACGTAGCCGAGAACTCATGTGAAATCCCTTCATCATCAAGAAAGGTATCCACATTTGCATTCTTGAACTCCGTTCCATTGTCCATGCGAACCTTCTTGATCTTCACATCAAATTGATTTTGGCCTTCCTAGCGAAGTTCTTGAAGATCTTTTGGACCTATGATTTATCGTCAAGAAAGAACACCCACGTAAATCTTGAAAAATCATCGACTATGAGTAGGCCAAATGAGTTTCCACCGATACTTTTACAGGCAGTGGGACCAAAGAGATCCATATGAAGTAGCTCGAGCGGTTTTCTTATGGTCATGATGTTCTTCATGGGGTGGCTTCCTCCAACCTGTTTTCCTGCTTGACAAGCACTGCACAATCTATCCTTATCAAATATAACATATTTTACTCCAAGGATATAATCACCTTTAATGAGATTATCAAGATTTCGCATGCCCACGTGACCTAACCTTCTATGCCACAACCAACCTTTAGAAGATTTAGCAACTAAGCAAGTTCTAGGTTGAGATTTTTAGTGAAATCAACAATGTATAGATCACCTCTACGTATATCGGTAAAGACCATTTTATGATTATCTCTACGGAACAATTGGCAATCTACTTTAGTAAATAGGACATTGAAACCAAAGTCGACAAGTCTAGATACATAAAGTAAATTATAGCCATGAGATTTAACGAGCATAACATTTTGTATGGAGCTATCATGTGAGATGGCCACCTTACCAAGGCCAACCACCTTACCCTTTGAGTTATCACCAAAGGTGACATACTTTCGAGGGTCGTTGTTTTCAGCAAGTTCACGAAACATATCCTTGTCTCCAGTCATGTGATCGGTACATCTACTATCAAGAACCCATTCCTTTCCTCTAGCCATGTAGCCGCGAATATTAGCCATAAGACCAAAATGACTCATAGAGTCATCAAGATCAAAGTCACTATCATCATCCTCATCATAGTATCCATGTTCAACATCGTCTTGTGATTGATTAATTCCTAGAGAGAGTGATTCAATAGATAAGTGATCATCACAATGTTCATATTTATGGATTGAAGCAATCTCCTAGACAGTGGTACAAGATATTTGACACCTTTTATGCTCTCTCAAGATTTCAAAAGGTCTAATTATGATAGTTGTGTTTATTTGAAAAATGTCAAAGGTTCAACTATTTATTTGCTCCTTTATGTTGGTGATATGCTACTTGCTGCAAGGAGTATGTAAGAATTAATGAACTAAAGAAGCAATTGAGTAATGAATTTGAGATGAAGGATTTGGGTGCAGCAAAGAAAATTCTTGGCATGGAAATATCCAGAGATAGACCGTTTGGAAAAGTATATCTAAGTCAGAAGGGATATATTGGTAAAGTTCTTGGTCGTTTTAATATGCATAATGCCAAGCCAGTGAGTACTCTGTTAGTTGCACACTTCAAATTATCATCAGCTTTATGTCCTAAGTTAAATGCAGATACTGAGTACATGTCTAGAGTTCCTTATTCAAGAGCAGTTGGTTCACTTATGTATGCCATGGTTTGTTCTTGTCCTGATTTATCATATGCATTGAGTGTTGTCAGTAGATACATGGCTAATCCTGGAAAAGAGCATTGGAAAGAAGTTCAGTGGATTTTTAGATACCTGCGAGGTACTTCTAATGCTTATTTACAGTTTGGGAAAACTAGAGATGGACTTGTTGGTTTTGTTGATTCTGATTTTGCTGGTGATTTGGATAAGAGAAGATCACTCACGGGTTATGTTTTCACCATTGGTGGTTGTGCCGTGAGTTGGAGAGCAACTTTGCATTCTATTGTGGCTTGTTCCACTACCGATGCCGATAATATCGCTATTTCTGAGGCATGCAAAGAAGCTATCTGGTTGAGAGGTTTGTACATTGAGCTTTGTGGAGATTCATCTCGCCCTACCGTATTTTCTAACAGTCAAACTGCATATATCTTACAAAGAATCCAATGTATCATGAGAGAACAAAGCACATTGATGTCAGGTTTCACTATATTCGAGATGTTGTTGCTGAAGGCAATTTGAAGGCATGCAAGATAAGTACTCATGATAATCCTGCTGATATGATGACAAAGTGAAAGTATCAAGAAGAGGTGTCTAGAGGGGGGTGATTAGACCCTCAATATAGAAAAGTAGCAGTTTTTAATTTCTTTAAGTTAAGGTGGATTTTTAGCACAAGTTTAAACATTCACAATACATATCAAGCAAGCATGGCAATATTATATGAGCATCAGAAAGTAAATCATGCAGCTTGCAAGAAATTAAAGGGATGGGATCGGAGTGTGCAAACACAATTGGAGACACATAGATTTTTGGCGTTGTTCCGATAGGTGGTGCTATCGTACATCCACATTCATGGAGACATCAACCCACGAAGGGTAACGGTTGTGCGAGTCCACAGAGGGCTCCACCCACGAAGGGTCCATGAAGAAGCAACCTCATCTATCCCACCATGGCCATCGCCCAAGAAGGACTTTCCTCACTTGGTAGATCTTCACGAAGTAGGCGATCTCCTTGCCCTTACAAACTCCTTGGTTCAAGTAAACAATCTTGACAGAGGCTCCCAAGTGACACCTAACCAATCTAGGAGACACCACTCTGCAAAAGGTAATGATGGTGTGTTAATGACACTACTAGGAAAAGGGCTGCTAGTGGCACACCTATTTTGCCTACTAATGGCGCACTACAGGTGCGCCACTAGCATCATGCCATTAGAATCTTTTACTAATGGCGCACCACAGGTGCGCCATTAGTATCTGGTATACTAATGGCGCACCACGCAGTGTGCCATTAGTATATCCCATGGTGCGCCATTAGTATGCCTCCCAGGGGTCATATTTATCCATGTGCTCTGGCTTACTAATGGCGCACTGGTTGATGATGCGCCACTAGTGTGCTCTGGCTTACTAATGGCGCACTAGTTGGTGGTGCGCCACTAGTATGAATATTAGGGATTTTTTTTCTTTTCTGATATTTGCACAGATTACAAAATATATTACTGGACAGAATATAGACAGCACCACAAAGCAACAGCAGATTCATCGAATACAATAGAAGATTAGTCTCTGAATACAATTCATCATATTAGTCTCCGAATTCAAAAGACCAAACAAAGATAGAACATTACAAGTCTCGAGACCGCGAGTAGCGAGTTTGTCTTCACATTACAAGTCGATATCGATCATCTAAACTACCATCACATAGAAGAGAGCTGCGGTCATCACGATGAGCATCATCGTGATGAAACTGGTCTTCATCCGGTTCCTCCTCCGCTCCCTCCTCTCTCCCGCTAGATAGCGCGCGTATCTAGATTCTGCCTCCGCCCTAGTGGTGTACCCTTTGTCTCTAATGATCTGCATCTCCATACTCAGCGAAAATAGCCGAACGAAGGTGTAGTGCAGCGGATGAAGGTTAAACATAGCGAAGATGTCATCAAACTGCAGGACGATCGTACCCCCGATGGCGTTATCCACATAGCCCTTGCCCTCTGGCACCTTGGCCACGAAAACCGGGTATGCCACATCATTCTCGGAGATACGCCACTTCTCCAAAGAAAGAACACTATCATACAGACTCCGCATAGCACCGGTTGCAGCATTGAGCAGATTAGTCGGTAGCATCGGCCTACCCGCCACATGCACCCTCCTTGAGATATCCTTAGGTGAAGGTGGACCGTCCTGAGCACGGATCATACTCGGTGCCGGCTGGCTGGCACCCTTGTCACTCTTTCTTTCCCGTCCCTTCTTCTTCTGCTGTAATGGGATCGAGTTCTGCTCACAGACCGCCTTCTTGAGTGTGTTGGGGCTGATAATATTTGGCACCTCGGCTATCTGAGGCTCGGTGAAGGCAGCAACTGGAGGTGTCTCCTGAGAACTAGACGACAGACGACACCTATTGCAATTTGGTTTCTCCGTGGTACCAGCATGATCACGGTCGTCTTTTTCAGGGTTGGGTTCTTGAGAAGGAGGCCCGAAGAATTCGTCACCGTACCCATGTTCGGCAAAGTACTTATCGATGTTGGTAAATGTACCGTCGTCGTTGTCGTCGTCGTCCGGATCCTGTGCCATATGCATGTTCGGATCCTGTGCCATAGGGATGTCCGACATGTCCGGTAGCGTTGCGGCGGTCTTGCCATTGCTTGGCGCCGGCACGACTGGCGGTGTTGTCTGTGGGGTTGTGTCCCCCGCCCCCAAACAAATCTGGCTCTTCGGCCAAAGCAAGGGCCAGCTTACGCAGGCGCTGAGGGTCATCACATCATCTTCGTCGGCCGGAGCGGGTCGAATCGGAGGTAACAACTCGTCGCAGCCTAGCAGCACCTGAACCTGTTCAACCCTATACACGGTGGGTGGCATCGGATTACCATGGAACATGGGGTTGCCCGGTTGAACTATTCTGCCCTTGGCGACATCGATCAACTCGTTGCCCACGAAGTGCGGGAGAGGGCATGGAACATCGGCGGCGCCCTGCGTAAACATGTAGGGCGTCAGGGATGCCCAGTCAAAGGCAAGGAGATGAAGTCATCGGCCGAGAGGCTTAGTGACCGTGATGACGTCGAGCTCGGCTAATGTCGAGGCACCGCCAACGACGGGCGTGCAACTGACGGAGGGGCCGCTTGCTGCTAAGGTGCCGGCCGGCGTACACCCGGGTGCATTAAGCTCCAATGCCCGTTCCGGCGTCGGAGACACCAATACCGCCTCCGCCGGAGACACCAATGGCGCCGCCTGCACGTTGTGCGAGTTGCTGGCCGTGAAGCTGGGAACCGGGGGCGGCCCCTGTTGGCCGCCCACAATCCACGCCTGCAGCCCCTCAATCAAGGTAGGCACAATGGCGGTGAGCATCGATCCCAGTTGTTGTTGCACTTGCTCTTGGACAATCTCCGGAATCCGCGCCACTTGTGCCTTCAATTCTTGAACCTCGCGCGAATGGCTTTCCGAGCTAGTCTTTCTCTCCTTTCACCCACCAGCATTATAGTATGACGACCATTTTGTGGACAAGCCTTTGCCGGCCACACGACCAACTGACGACGGCTTACTGAGCTTATCCTTTTTTTCATTACGTTCAACGCCCTATTTAGAGTGCTGTCCCAAGGGGAGCTCTGAGACGACCCCGCGCTACTGCTTTCAGTCTCCTGCGGAAGGAATGTGAACCATTTAGAAATTTGGCTTCATTAATTAGAATGCAACCATATGGAGCTAATTACGCGAGGGTGTATTCCTTACCAGAACACGCTCAAGCGCCCTGGTCTTCGGATCCGTGGTAAGCTCCTTTGTTACGGGGTCCTCCTTGTACCGGGCCCTGACATAGTTCCTGGTCTGCTTGTCACGGTATTTCTCGAAGCGGGGTGGTAGGCCTTGCTCGGCACGCTCCGCGTCCTCCTTGTCCCATATAGGTTCCGCCACTCTGTAACCGCCGGGACCGAGTTGGTGGACCTCTAAGTTCAACTCCCGCATTTCTTCCCCCCACTGACTTGATACCGAGGTTGAGCTGCTCTCGCACTTGAACTTGAACTCCTTGTAGTCATCTTCGCTGATCGAAGGATTTTTCGCCTTGATCTTCTCATAACTATCACCTTTTTCAATCATTCTCTTCACCACGCTTCTCCAAGTAGACAGGGTCGTGCTCATCTTTGTGAGGGTAGCACTGTTCACTTTATTCCCTGAGAGGCATGTGTTTGCAAAGTCAGCGGGGAACTTGTATCATTCGTGCAGCTTCGTGAAGAGGAGGCTGCGCAAATTCCCTCGGTCCTTATGCCTTAGGTTCTCGGTGTTGATCGAGACGGTGCTCCGAAGAATGCACCCAAGCTGTACCGAGTACCCCTTGACTAATTCTTTGGGCACCATTGGATTCCCGTCGGAGTTCACTTCAGTAAATTCCTCCTTGACGGTGCACCATCTTCAGTTGCCTCTTCGGTTGGCTGCCATCTGTGCGTGCACTGCCATCATCAGTGGTGGCATCCTCGGCGGCACCATCAGTGGTGTCATCCCTGATGCCACTATGGGTTGTGTAGTCACGATCAGTGTCTTCCGCGGCGTCCTCATAGCGGTGAGGTTCTTCCTCCATCTCCTAGGACAGCTCCCAGAATTGCTTGCCTGAACCACCGGCCTCATTGTTGTGGGCCATGTTTTGCTCTAAATAGGAAAAAAGTTTGGTCAAAAAGTTGGTTATTGTCAAGGAACAAGATCATGGTCTCATCATTTAGGGTTTGTAGACATCGAGGCATCCTAAAAGCTAAGCTTTTATCATTTAGGGTTTGTCGATGCTGAGGCACCCTAAAAGCCTAAGCTTTCATCATTTAGGTTTTTATCGACACCGGGGCACCCTAAAAGCCAAGGTTTTATAATTTATGGTTTTTCGACACCGAGGCATCCTAAAAGCTAAGCTGGGAAGGAGAATTCTAAGTTGGGCCTAATCACTTGGCTCTATTGCCACCTATGGTTTAATGCAGCAAGAATAAAGGGGCAGATGATCCTACTTAATTAAGTACTAAGATACCCCGGCCCATGTATTAGTCACAACTACCCCATATGTCCTATTTTTAGCAAAGTCATGCTAAAATTCACAGAAAATTTTAGCAGGACCTTTGCTGAAAATAGGACATATGGAGTACCCGAATTTGCCGGACCGGAAGTTAATCGACATTCCAGCAAACTCAAGGGCCTCTCGGGGTACCTGCAAAATCATCACGGCACGATGGTCAGAGACAAAACCCAGCAAACTAGCAAAGTTACTGACGTGTTTACAGAAATTGTTTTCTGTAAAAGATGATCATCATCTTTACAAGTCTTTCTCAATGTGATCACAAGTAATTCAGAGGCATCACAAGTAATTCAGAGCATCACAAGGCATTAGTAGTTCAGTACATGAACAAGTTTTACAAAGCACATCAATATATATAGTATTTCATTACTTGTCAAATACAGAAGAAGGAACAATTTATTTGTGACATAGTTACAAATGATGACAGAATAAAGCAACACCCTGCACTAGCCTAAAAACAAGTGAAGTTTCACCCATATAAGAACAGGTACAAACAAAATAATGACACTCAATTTAGATAGCAAAAAAAGTGAACATCAAGGGTTCATGGGAATTCAGCAAAGGTGCATAAGAGATAGTGTAAGCTTCAGACCCAGCAGACCAGTACAAATTTGCTAGGCCATAAATTCCTGAATTCTAGTCACATTGACACTCCTGGTTTTCTACAAACACCAAGTACTAGGGCACACAAAAGTTCTGAAATTTGTGTGCCTAACTGAATTAACTAAATTTTCAGTAACCGAATAAACTAAATTTTCAAAACTGACAAATATTAATAGGTTGACTACAGCAAATCCAATTTGCAAGCTTGACTACATATAATTTGAGCAACTTGCTGAGCTAATTTTGAGAAGAACTCCTTGAGGAACTAGCAGCAAGGAGTGGCTACAACTACAAACAGTGGCTAGAACTGCAGATTTACACATTAAAGGACACAAACTCAAGCAAGCTTCCTGAACAATACCCTGACAGAAAACATAGGACAAGCAAGGAATTTCTATAACTAGCAGAGATCATGTGCAGCCGCAGTGATTATCATTTGTATTCTTGTTGCTAAAACTTGCCAAGTTTATGTCTAGGTAAGGGGCAGAAAGAAGAGGAGCTCATTTGACAGTGCTGCCTTGATTCAAAGGAGCCTAAACTCCACAAATAGCAATTCATTTGTATTTGACATAAACAAGCCAATTCATTTGTATTCTCTTCTCTTCTCTGAATGCACTCCCCTCTCCACAAATGGAGTACTTATCACCACAAATGGAGCATCTCACAGCTAAGCTTATCACCACAAATTCAGAATCAACACTATAGTAGTAGCAGGTATCTTCTTGGCTTGTTGGCTTGTATGGACACTTGCTACAGAGCAAGAAGATGGACACTTGCTAATTTGACCAAAATTAGCAATTTTTTGAACCTAATTTGACCTAAATTCGAGAGGGATTTGAGCAAAAAGAGAGAAGAAGAGGGCATGGCCGGGAGGGAGGAGAGGAGAAGAGAGGCAGAGGGAGGAGGGCAATGAAGATTACCTGACCACGATGAGGTGGTGGCCGGAGCGGAGACGACGGAGGGCGGAGACGGCAAGCTTGGGGGAGGCGGGGATAAACGACGGGGAGGTCGCGAGGTGCTCGGGCCTTCTCTCCTAGTGGACGCAGGCATCCTCTCCTGGTGGACGTGGATGGCCCTCCTGTGGATGAGGGGGCATGGGTGGGGCGGCTCTGAGGCTCCAAGTCTTCGGCGGCACAGTGGGTCTCGGTCAGGGCGGCGAAGTGGGTCTGGGCGCCGCGGGTTTCTAGGATTTCGAGGGCTGGGAAGGCGAGGGAGGGGTGGGTGGGGGTAGCGGAGCCCGGGAGCAAGGTCGCCGGTGGGTGGAAGGGGATCGGCAGCGGTGGCGAGAGGCGAGGGGAGAGATGGGTCGGCGAAGTGGGTGGGTGGGGGGGCAGAGATGTGATCGATTGGGGGAAGAAAGGGGATTGGGGATTTTAGTGGGGGGAGGCTTAGCAATGGCGCACCCCCTAGAGGTGCGCCATTAGTAATCTTTTTTTGGATAGCAATGGCGCACCCCTTAGCGGTGCGCCATTAGTATATTTTTTATGATTTTTGTTGCCTAGCGAAGGGCCGGCAGCGACGTCTTGAACCCTAGGTCTCGCTCGGGGGGAGGGGAGGGGTGGTGGTGCGTCACCGATTCCGTTCGGGGGAACCGAGCGAGGAGACAGGGGAGGGTGCGGGGGGTCGTCGCGGCGGTGGAGCGGGGAGGGGGGGCGTGCGGCGGTGGAGGGGAGGGTGCGGGGGGTCGGGCGCGGTGGAGCGGGGGAGGGTGGGGGGTCGGGGCGGTGGAGCGGGGGAGGGTGCGGGGGGTCGGCGGGGCGGTGGAGCGGGGAGGGTGCGGGGGGTGCGGCGGCGGCGGTGGAGCGGGGGAGGGTGCGGGGGGGTCGGGCGGTGGAGCCGGGGGAGGGTGCGGGGGGTGCTCGGCGGGGAGGGGGATCTGGTGAGGGGGGATAGCGATCGAGATGGAGGGGGGTCGAGATCGAGTGTCCTCAGGAATATTCAATGTTTTTTCATATTGAATATGAAAAAATATCATCAAATTTGAAAAATATTCATGAATTCAAAAAGTGCCCATGAAATTTAAAATATTCATGAGTTCAAAAAATATTAACAAATTCAATACTTTTTGTGAATTAGAAATTCAATACCATAATAAACTTAAATAAATATTCATGAGGACTAGAACAGAAGATATATCATTTCAATATGTCGAAATACATTCGAGAAATGAAGACTACAATTTAAATACAATCGATCTTAGCTAGCTAAATTTTCACAATCTTCTTGCCCTTCTTTTTCGCGAATGCAGTTCTTCTGTTGAACGGACGTCCTTTAGGTAGGGTGGTCCTGCTTCTTCTTGTGGTGTATGGCACTTAATCGTCGTCGTCATGGTCCATCTTCGGGTCGCCGTACTTGTCAAAGTCTTGCTCATTGGCGACTCCATCCATGCCGATGATCTTCCTTTTGCCTCTCCTCATGACAACACGACTGGGCTTTGACGGGTCGGTAATGAAGAAGCATTGGTCCACATGGGAAGCCAGTACCCATGGCTCATTTTTCGCGGTGATGTTTGCACCCGCGGTCTTGGATTTGGCTTAGGATATAACCATGGTGGTGAAATACCGGTCTTCTTTTAGGACGCTCTTGGCCCATCTGACACGGAACATCGGGACCTTCTCTCCAGCGTAGCTCAGCTCCCAGATCTCCTCGATCCTTCCGTAGTATCTGTCCTTGTCGTTACCGGTGTAGGATTCCATCATTACCCCGGAGTTCTTATAACCATCGCCCTTCATGTCCTTGTCCTTGGTGTAGAATGTGTAGCCGTTGATATCGTACGCCTCATAGGTCATCAGGTTGTGCTCGGCGGCCTGTGACAAGGCCAATATGAGTTTTTCGTCCGCGGAAGAATCCTCATGTAAAGGGTATGACAGAAGCTTCTTCTTGAACCAACGCGTGAAACATGAGTTGTGCTCTTTGATTATATCTCCGTCCGTCCTCTGTTGGCCTCGGTCATTGTACGTCTTCTCAATAAAGGTTTTGTGCTCTACCACCCAAGGATCGACCACGTCTATGTGTTGTAGCACGACTAGGTTTGCTCTTTCAAAGTCGGCGAGTCGACCCTCAAAGTCGACATGCATTTCGCGGCGACCCTCGCGGTGACCCCATCCAGCGAGCCTGCCGAGGTGCCTGTTGACGGGCAGACCAACGGGGTTCTCGATGCCTAGATAATTCATGCAGTAGGAGATGTACTCTTCGGTCAGAAAGCCCCTGGCTATGCTTCCCTCTGGACGTGACATGTTGCTAATGTATCCTTTGATGACACCATTCATCCTTTCGAACGGCATCATGCTGTGCAGGAACGTCGGCCCGAGTTGGATGATATACTCCATGATACGGACCAGCAGATGCACCATAACGTCGAAGAATGCGGGCGGGAAGTACATCTCAAGCTCGCATAGTATCACCATGATCTCTTCCTATAGCCTTCTGAGTTGCCGCACGCCAACCGACTTCCGAGAGACGACGTCGAAAAAGTTGCATAGGCCAAATAGCGTTTCACAGACATGCGCGTCCATGATCCCACGGATTGCAACTGGAAGTATCTGCGTCATCAGCACGTGACAGTCATGAGACTTCATCCCGCTGAACTTCTGCCTCGCTGGGTCTAGGTATCTGCTTATCTTCCCCGCGTAATCGTAAGGAAGTTTTACTCCTACGAGGCAGGTGAAAAACTGCTCGATCTCCTCCTGACTTAGAGTGAAGCATGTGGGAGGGTAGTCATTTCCGGTCTTCTTGGCCTTTTTGCCTTTGCGACGACTTTCCATGTCCTGCTTCGCCTCATCATCATCATTAGCGTGAAGCTCCTCCCTGATGCCCACTGATTTCAAGTCTGCCCTTGCTTTCGGCCCATCTTTGGTCCTCTCTGGCATGTTGAGCAGGGTACCAAGCAGACTCTCGCACATGTTCTTCGTGATATGCATGACATCAAGGCTGTGAGGCACACAGTGGATCTTCCAGTACGGCAAGTCCCAGAAAACAGACCTCGTTTTCCAAACCTTCAGCAGCGGCTCTGGCGCCTTTCGCTTCTTTCCCGACTGTGGCACCTTTTGCTTCTTTCCCGGTAGTGGGAAATCTTTCCAATTTTTCGACAGCTCGTCTATTTCCTCGCCGCTCCTCGTACGCGGGCGTCTTCGGGGTTCGGTTTCACCATCGAACAGATCCTTGCGTTTTCTCCATGGGTCATCGTCGCGAAGCCACCTTCGATGTCCCATGAACACGGTTTTCAAAGACCCGGGATCTCTATCTAGCTGGTGATACATTGTGTCATCCATGCACCTGACGCATTCAGAAAATCCGTGGACCACCTTCCCCGCGAGATATCCCTAACGAAGATAGTCGTGCACCGTCGTGAGCAGTGCGGCTCTCATAGGGAAATATTCTTTCTCTACGGCGTCCCACGTATTGGCTGGCGTTTTCCACAGCGTGTCTAGCTCCTCTTTCAGCAGCCCTAGATACAGATTGATGTCGCTCCCTGGTTGTTCCGGCCCTTCAATTAGCATACTCATGTGAATGTACTTCCTCTTCATGCACAACCAGGGGGGAAGGTTGTACATCCACACAAACACATGCCAGGTGCTATGTGTGCTTCTCTGGCTGCCAAACGGATTGACTCCATCGGTGCTCGCGCCCAGCATGATGTTCCTTGGATCTTCCCCAAATTCTGGGTGTTCAAAGTTCAACGCTTGCCACTGGCTCGCATCCTTTGGGTGACTCAGCATCTTGTCTTTTTTATTTTTCTCCGGATCATTTCCGTCATCTTCTCACTTCTTCTCCTCCCTATCCGCGTGCCAATGCAGGAGCTTTGCTAGCTTAGGGTCCGCGAAATACCACTGCAGATGAGAAGTGATCGGAAAGTACAACACCACTTTTCGAGGAGCTTTCTTCCTCTTCTTGTATCGAGTGACGCCGCACACCGGACATATGGTAGACTCCGCGTGCTCGTCCCAAAAAATGATGCAATTGTTCATGCGCACATTTTATTTCATGTGCGGTAAATCCAGAGGAGACACAATTTTCTTCGCCTCCTCGAAACTGGTCGGGCACTTGTTCCCCTTGGGAAGACGTTCGTGTCAGAATGACATGTTCTCGTCGAAGCATGCGTCGGTCATTTTGTGTTTTACCTTCATCTCTAGAGCCATGAGCGTTACTTTCACGCGGGTATCCTCGGGCCTGCATCCTTCATACAATGGAGTAACCGTGCCTATCTCCAGTTGATCCAGCTTGGTTTTCTCTCGGGAGGCAGCTCTTGCATTATCCGTCTGCTTGAGAAGCAGCTCTTGAATATGAGGGTCCTGCACCCAGCCCATCGATGGTCCATCGTCATCTGCTCAAGCATATTCATCTTCCTCATCATCATGTCCGGCATCTTCTACATGATGACTGTGTACAACATCACCGTCGTGATCATGTCCTGGAGATTCTTCGTCTTCTCACCCGCCCTCGCCGCGGTGGTTGTCTTGCTTCCCTTCCTCATTTCTTGCCCACCCCCCATGGACGACTTCATACTCATCTTCATCGCCTTGCCACCGATAGCCATCCATGAAACCACGCAAGAGCAGGTGGTCCTGCACCTGCCCGGAATCCGGGTCCGCAATAAGGCTCTTCATCTCGCATCTTCGACACGGACATCTTATCTCCGTCTCGTTCTTTTGAAGCATCTCGGCCTTTGCAGAGCTCAAAAATCTATTCACGATGCCTTCGGCCATCATGCAGACCATGGTCGCCTGCGAGCTAGAGCAAAACGATATTTTAGAACCAAGAAAAAATTTGGCATGACTTCCCCTAAAAATAGGACCAAAAAGAATGCATAGTGCCAAAATTCTCGCCGAAATGGAAACGAATCAACATTGCGGCAAAATATTAGCAACTATCGCATTTCAAATACCGGTACCTGCAAACACAAACATATATGCAGCACCACAAACATATGCAACACCACAAACATACATTGATCTAGCTAGGCCATAAAAAGTGCATGTGCATGTTGTTGGAGGGAGAAAAAAAGTAGATCTACAACATAAAGAAAGCTTTCCCCTTACTTACCTATCAAAAAAGGTAATTTAACCTCTTAATTTGGATGAATCTATGGTGCAAATGAGGCGGGGAGGAGGAGGCAGCCGAGACAAGCTTGGAGGAGGAGGTGGGGAGAATGAAGTGGGGAAAGTGAGTGTGTAGGTGGCTGTCCAAAATATCTAGCTGGTCCCAGGTTACTAATGGCGCACCACCTACAAATGCGCCGTTAGTAACCCTGGTTACTAATGGCGCCCCAGCTGGTGGTGCGTCATTAGTAGTTTTGCAAAAAAACAATGATAGTAGTGGCGCACGTGGTGAGTGGTGCGCCCTTACTAGTTAAACTAGTAATGGCGCACTGTTCCCTAGTGCACCATTGGTATTTTTGGAAAAAAACTATGTTAGTAGGGGCGCACCATGGGTGTGGTGCACCATTAGCGTCTATCACACAAATGGCGCATCGACACATGGTGCACCACTGCTATATAGTAGTGGCGCACCACATGTCTGGTGCGCCATTCGTGTCCATATCATCTATAGCCCTTTTCCTAGTAGTGTGATGAACTCCTTGCTCTTGTGCTTCAAATAATAGTCTCCCCAACACTCAACTCTCTCTCACAGATTTGGATATGGTGGAAAGATGATTTGAGTGGAAAGCAACTTGGGGAAGGCTAGAGATCAAGATTCTTGTGGTTGGACTGTAATATCTTGGTCTCAATACATGAGTAGGTGGTTCCCTCTCAGAAAATGAATGCTGGAAGTGTAGGCACGTTCTGATGGCTCCCTCCACAAATGGAGGATGGATGGAGGGGTATATATAGCCTCGACAAAAAATCTAGCCGTTACACACAATTCACCAAACTCGGTGGGACCGAATCGAGAAAATCGGTCAGACAAATATGGTTCAAAATGTGAATGTTAGAGTTTTCGGTGGGACCGATATGATCAACTCGGTGGGACCGATGTGCTAGGGTTAGGGTAAAATCTCAACTCGGTTTGACCGATTACACAAACTCGGTGAGACCGATTTTGGTAATGAGCAAATAGAGAGTTGGTCAAGCAAACTCGGTTGGACCGATTGCATATCTCGATGGGACCGAGATAATTGCAACAGGCAACAGAGAGTTTGCAAGCCCATCTCGGTGAGACCGAGATCCCATCAGTGAGATTGAACTGATTAGGGTTTCTGGCAGTGGCTATGTCAAGTGAACTCGGTGGCACCGGATAGATCAAATCGGTGGGGCCGAGTTTGACTTTAGGTTTCGGACAAATGTGGGAATGAGAAAGTGGTTGAGGGCTTTGGAGCATATCACTAAGCACTTTGAGCAAGCAAGTCATTAAGCAACACATCATCCCCTTTTAATAGTATTGGCTTTTCCTACGGACTCAATGTGATCTTGGACCACTAAAATGAAAATGTAGAGTCTTGAGCTTTTGCCAATGTTTGTCCTTAGCATCTTGAAGGGGTTCCACATCCTCTTGTCGATGCCATGCCTTTTTTGAACTTTCTGAAATATGCTAGATAAAAATATTAGTCCAACAAGAGATATGTTGACATTAATTACCAAAATCACCTAGGGAGCGCTTGTGCTTTCACAAAGCCAGTTCCTACCAATAAGTTTGAGCTTTGCTCAGGCTTAGTTGGTATTTCTCACTAGTCCTATGGACTTTGACGCACAAGGTGTTTATGCTGAATTTGGATGGAGTTATTTACTTTCTTCGACTACTGGAGGGAATTTGGATCAAGGTGGAGATTGTTAAATTGTGATCCAAATTATACCATGTTGGACTAGACGTAGTACAACCGGTGTGGGACTTTGCGTTGACATTGACACGTACGAGTACAACTTGTTTAATTGTCCTCCAAGGACTCTTGTGTATTGCCCTCATTTATACCTATATAGTCGCACCTAAGACGGTCTGTCGTCTCGTGCTTGTAATACTCCTCATAGTGATTGCGCCTTCGTGCGCCCGTGGTTTTCTCCTGCAAGGGTTTCCATGTAAAAAACCGTGTGCTTTCGTGTCTCGTTTATCTTGTTTTATCTAACAAGTACTACATAAGTACTACATACTAGTACTCTAGTACGCGAGGCATGAGATGATGGAAGGGAAACTACCAGTGTACAATATTGGCTCACGGCGAGGTTAATATTTTAAAAAACGCCGCCGTGTGTTCGGCCGGGATCAAGCCCACAAAATGAGCTATACACTCCCGCGACCACTAGTAGTACAATTCAACCTTTCTTAATCTGTCACAATAAACTATGAAGTGTCGTTATAGGCACATTTAAACCCATGTCGCCCCTTGCTACCTCTTGAGCTTGCATTGGTTTTTTCCTTGAAGAGGAAAGGGTGATGCAGCAAAGTAGAGTAAGTATTTCCCTGAGTTTTGAGAACCAAATTATCAATCCAGTAGGAGATAACGTGAGAAGCCACCGAATACCTGCACAAACAAACACCAACTTGCATCCAACGGTATAAGGGATTGTCAATCCCTTCACAGTTATTTGCAAAGTGAGATCTGATGTAGATGGATAAACGGTAAAGTAATATTTTTGGTTTATGGAACGGAAAGTAAAAGATTGCAAAGAAAGTAAATCAGAAACTAAAATTATAGATCAGAAACTTATATGATGGAAAATAGACCCGGGGGCCATAGGTTTCACTAGAGGCTTCTCTCAAAGATAAAAATTATTACGGTGGGTGAACAAATTACTGCTGAGGAATTGATAGAAAAGTGCAAAGTTATGACAAAATCTAAGGCAATGATCATGAATATAGGCATCACGTCCTTGTCAAGTAGACCGAAACGATTCTGCATCTACTACTATTACTCCACACATCGACCGACTCCTGCCTGCATCTAGAGTATTAAGTTCATAAGAACAGAGTAATGCATTAAGTAAGATGACATGATGTAGTGGGATTAACTCAAGCAATATGATGAATAGCCAATCTTGTTATCCTCGATGGCAAAAATACAATACGTGTCGGTTCCCCTTCCGTCATTGGGATCGAGCACCACAAGATTGAACCCCAAGCTAAGCACTTCTCCCATTGCAAGAAAAACCAATCCAGTTGGCCAAACCAAATCCATAATTTGCACAGACTTGCAAAGATATCTAATCATGCATATAAGAATTCATAGGAGATTCAAATAATATTCGTAGATAAGCTGATCATAAATCCACAATTCACTGGATTTCGGCAAACACACCGCAAAAAAGTATTACATCGAATAGATCTCCATGAACATCGAGGACAACATGGTATTGAGAATCAAAGAGAGAGAAGAAGCCATCTAGCTACTAGATATGGACCCGTAGGTCTGTGGTAAACTACTCATGCTTCGTCGGAGAGGCAATGGTTTTGATGTAGAAGCCCTCCGTGATCAAAGTCCCTTCCAGCAGGATGCCGGAAAAGGTCCTTAGATGGGATCTCGCGCGTACAGAAGGTTGCGGCGGTGGAAAAATGGTTGTGTGGCTCCCCTGTAAGTTTTTGAGGTATATGAGAATATATAGGAGGAACATCTAGGTCAGGGGGTCACCGAGGGGCCCACAAGGTTGGGGGCACGCCCTACCCCCTGGACGCGCCCTCCACCCTTGTGGACGCCTTGTGGCTCTTTCGACTTGCACTCCAAGTCTCCTGGGTGTGTTCTGGTCGCAAAAAGTTTTATTCCGTTTGGACTCCGTTTGGTATTCCTTTTCTGCGAAATGCTAAAACAAGGAAAAACCAGAAACTGGCACTGGGCTCTATGTTAATAGGTTAGTCCCAAAAATCATATAAAATAGCATATTAATGCATATAAAACATCCAAAACAGATAATATAATAGCATGGAACGATAAAAAATTATAGATATGTTTGAGACATATCAAGCATCCCCAAGCTTAATTCCTTCTCGTCCTCGAGTAGGTAAATGATAAAAACAGAATTTTTGATGTGGAATGCTACCTAACATATTTATCCATGTAACTCTCTTTATTGTGGCTTGAATGTTCAGATCCGTAAGATTCAAAACAAAAGTTTAATATTGACATAAAAACAATAATACTTCAATCATAATAACAAATAATTATGCCTTCTCAAAATAACATGGCCAAAGAAAGCGTATCCCTACAAAATCATATAGTCTGGCTATGCTCCATCTTCATCACACAGAATATTCAAATCATGCACAACCCAGATGGCAAGCCAAGAAATTGTTTCACACTTTTGATGTTCTCAAACCTTTTTAACTTCCACGCAATACATGAGCATGAGCCATGGAAATAGCACTATAGGTGGAATAGACGGTGGTTGTGGAGAAGACAAAAAGGAGATAGTATCACATCAACTAGGTGTATCAACGGGCTATGGAGATGCCCATTAATAGATATCAATGTGAGTGAGTAGGGATTGCCATGCAACAGATGCACTAGAGCTATAAGTGTATGAAAGATCAAAAAAGAAAACTAAGTGGGTGTGCATCCAACTTGCTTGCTCATGAAGACCTAGGGCATTTTGAGGAAGCCCATCGTTGGAATATACAAGCCAAGTTCTATAATGAAAAATTCCCACTAGTATATGAAAGTAATGTCATAGGAGACTCTCTATCATGAAGATCATGGTGCTACTTTGAAGCACAAGTGTGGAAAAAATGATAGTAACATTGTCCCTTCTCTCTATTTCTCTCATTTTTTCTTTTCTCTTTTTTTGGGCCTTTTCTTTTTTTATTTGGCCTTTTATCCTTTTTTTATTTCCTCACATGGGACAATGCTCTAATAATGAAGATCATAACAATTCTATTTACTTACAACTCGAAAATTACAACTCGATACTAGAACAAAAATATGACTCTATGTGAATGCCTCCGGCGATGTACCGGGATGTGCAATGATTCAAGAGCGACATGTATAAAAAATGATGAATAGTGGCTTTGCCACAAATACGATGTCAACTACATGATCATGCAAAGCAATATGATAATGATGGAACGTGTCATAATAAATGGAATGGTGGGAAGTTGCATGGCAATATATCTAAGAATGGCTATGGAAATGCCATAATAGGTAGGTATGGCGGCTGTTTTGAGGAAGGATATGTGGTGGGTTTATGGTACCGGCGAAAGTTGCGCGGTACTAGAGAGGCTAGCAATGGCGGAAAGGTGAGAGCGTGTAATCCATGGACTCAACATTAGTCATAAAGAACTCACATACTTATTGCAAAAATCTATTATTCATCGAAACAAAGTACTATGCGCATTCTCCTAGGGCGATAGATTGATAGGAAAAGACCATCGCTTGTCCCCGACCGCCACTCATAAGGAACACAATCAAAAAAACATCTCATGCTCCAACTTTGTTACATAACGGTTCACCATACGTGCATCCTACGGGACTCAAAAACCA
Source organism: Triticum urartu (assembly GCF_003073215.2). Classification (NCBI taxonomy): domain Eukaryota; kingdom Viridiplantae; phylum Streptophyta; class Magnoliopsida; order Poales; family Poaceae; genus Triticum; species Triticum urartu. The sequence goes on from NC_053028.1 coordinate 295,813,160, forward strand.
TAACACAAGTATTTCTCAAATTCACAACTACTCACTAGCATGACTCTAATATCACCATATTCATATCTCAAAACAATCATAAGGAATCAAACTTCTAATAGCATTCAATGCACTCTATATGAAAGTTTTTATTAAATCTCTCTCGCATGCCTATCATATTAGGACTAATTTTACAACCAAAGCAAATTACCATGCTGTTCTAAAGACTGTCAAATTAATATAAGTGAAGTACGAGAGTTCATCAATTTCTATAAAATAAAACCACCACCGTGCTCTAAAAGGATATAAGTGAAGCACTAGAGCAATTTTGCCTAGCTCAAAAATTATAAGTGAAGCACATAGAGCATTCTAATAAATCACGATTCATGTGTGTCTCTACCAAATGGTGTGTACAGCTAGGATGATTGTGGCAAACTAAAAGGCAAAGACTCAAATCATACAAGACGCTCCGAGCAAAACACATATCATGTGGTGAATAAAAATGTAGCCTCAAGTAAAGTTACCGGTAGACGAAGACGAAAGAGCGGATGCCTTCCCGGGGCATCCCCAATATTAGGCCCTTTGGCCTCCTTAAATATTACCTTGGGGTGCCTTGGGCATCCCTAAGATTAGGATCTTGCCACTCCTTATTCCACGGTCCATCAAATCCTTACACAAAACTTGAAAACTTCACAACACAAAACTTCAACAGAAAATCTCATAAGCTCCGTTATTATAAGAAAACAAATCACCACTTTGGGTAATGTTGTGAACTAATTATTTATTTATATTGGTGTAACATATAATGTATTCCAACTTTTTCATGGTTCATACCCCCCGATACTAGCCATAGATTCATCTAAATAAGCAAACAACACGCGAAAATCAGAATCTGTCAAAAATAGAATAGTCTGTAGCAATTTGGATATTTCGAATACTTATGTAACTCCAAAAATCCTGATAAATTAGGAAGTCCTAAGAAATTTGTTTATTAATCCTCTTCAAAATGAATCAGTATTCTGCCATGCTTTTGTTAAAAATTAAAACTAATATCCTCGGCGCAAAAGTTTCTGTTTTTCAGCAAGATCAAATCAACTATCATCGTAAGCTACCCCAAAGGTCTTACTGGAACAAACATTAATTAAAAGATAAAACCACATCTAACCAGAGGCTAGATGAGTTATTTATTGCAAAATAGAACCTAAAAACAAAAAAAAAAAATTGGGTTGCCTCCTAACAAGCACTATTGTTTAACGCCCCTAGCTAGGCTTTGAGATTTCAATGATGCTCACATGAAATACAAGAATTGAAGCACAAAGAGAGCATCATAAAACATGTGAAAAAACGTCTAAGTCTAACATACTTCCTATGCATAGGCATCATATAGGAAAACAAATTATCAAGACAAGCAAAAAAACTAGCATATGCAAGGAAGAAAGAAATAATATCAATCTCAACATAACGAGAGGTAATTTAGTAACATGAAAATTTCTAGAACAATATTTACCTCACTCATAATAATTACATGTAGGATCAAAATCATAACAAAAAATGTAACTATCACATAAAATTTTCTCTTCATGATCCACATGCATGCAAAGTTGACACTCTTCCGAAATAGTGGGATTATCAACAAATAAAGTCATGACCTCTCTGAACCCACTTTTATCAAAAACTTCATAAGATTGAACATTATCCAAATATGTGGGATCTAAAGTTGACACTCTTCCAAACCCACGTTTAATATTAATGCAAACATATTCATCATAAGGCTAATAAATTTTCAAGATGATAAGACGCATTATCACCCCAATCATGATCATTGCAACAAGTAGTAGGCATAGCGAAACTAGCATCCCAAAGGTTGGGGTTTTGCATATTATTAGCACAATTGACATTAATAGAATTTATAGTAAAATTACTGCAATCATGTTTTTTATTCAAGGAGCTATCGCGTATCACTTTGTAAAGCACTTCATCACAATTTTCAGATCCACGTCTTTCAAGCAAAACATCATAAAGATAATCTAGTCCACTCAAGTCATTAGGAATTGGTTCATCATAATTGGATCTCTTAAAAAGATTAGAAAGGTGATGAGGGCACATGGTAACACAAGCAAACAAAAGATTAAACGGAGGAAGGGCGAAGAAAAAGGAAAATCTTTTTGAAAATCATTTTAGAAGTGGGGGAGAGGAAAACGAGAGGTGAATGGCGAATAATGTAATGCGAGGGATGAGAATTTATGACGGGTACTTGGTATGTCTCGGCTTGGCGTAGATCTCCCCAGCAACGGTGCCAGAAATTGGCAAGTTGACAGCAGATAAAATCTTCACTTGACTTGGCGTAAATCTCCCCGGCAACAGCACCAGAAATTATTCCTGCTACCTCTTGAGCTTGCGTTGGTTTTTCCCTTGAAGAGGAAAGGGTGATGCAACAAAGTAGAGTAAGTATTTTCCTCAGTTTTGAGAACCAAGGTATCAATCCAGTAGGACACAACACGACAAGCCACCGAATACCTGCACAAACAAACACCAACTTGCACCCAATGCGATAAGGGGTTGTCCACCCCTTCACGGTTATTTGCAAAGTGACATCTGATATAGATGGATAAACGGTAAAGTAATATTTTGGTATTTTTGGTTTATGGAACGGAAAGTAAAATATTCCAAAGAAAGTAAATCGAAAACTAAAATTATAGACCAGAAACTTATATGAAAGAAAATAGACCCGTGGACCATTGGTTTCACTAGAGGCTTCTCTCAAAGATAGAAATTATTACGATGGGTGAACAAATTACTGCCGACCAATTAATAGAAAAGCGCAAAGTTATGACGATATCTAAGGCAATGATCATGAATATAGGAATCACGTCTGTGTCAAGTAGTCTGAAACGATTCTGCATCTACTACTATTACTCCACACATCGACCAACTCCTGCCTGCATCTAGAGTATTATGTTCATAAGAACAGAGTAACGCATTAAGTAAGATGACATGATGTAGCGGGATTAACGCAAGCAATATGATGAAAACCCCATCTTGTTATCCTCGATGGCAACAATACAATACATGTCGGTTCCCCTTCTGTCACGAGGATCGAGCACCGCAAGATTGAACCCAAAGCTAAGCACTTCTACCATTGCAAGAAAAACCAATCTAGTTGGCCAAACCAAATCGATAGTTCGAAGATACTTGCAAAGATATCAAATCATGCATATAAGAATACATAGGAGATTCAAATAATATTCATAGATAAGATGATCATAAATCCACAATTCATCGGATCTCGGCAAACACACCGCAAAAGAGTATTACATCAAATAGATCACCAAGAACATCGAGGACAAAATGGTACTGAGAATCAAAGAGAGAGAAGAAGCCGTCTAGCTACTAGCTATGGACCCGTAGGTATGTGGTAAACTACTCACGCTTCATCAGAGAGGCAATGGTGTTGATGTAGAAGCCCTCTATGATCGAATCCCGCTGCGGCAGGATGCTGGAAAAGGTCCCAAGATGGGATGTCACAGGTACAGAAGGTTGCGGCAATGGAAAAACGGGTTTGTGGCTCCCCTGGAAGTTTTCGTGGTATATGAGAATATATAGGAGGAAGATCTAGGTCAGGGGCGCGCCCTACCCCCTGGGCATGCCCTCCACCCTTGTGGCCGCCTCGTGGCTCTTCAGACTTGCACTCCAAGTCTCCTGGGTGTCTTCTGGTCCAAGAAAAATCATCGCAAAAGTTTTATTCCGTTTGGACTCTGTTTGGTATTCTTTTTCTGCGAAACTCTAAAACAAGGGAAAAACAAAAACCGGCACTGGACTCTAGGTTAATAGGTTAGTCCCAAAAATCATATAAAATAGCATATTGATGCATATAAAACATCCAAAACAGGCAATATAGTAGCATGGAACAATCAAAAATTATCCGACGTATCACCCCTTAAGTCAACACCGTCTATATGACTAGCAAGTTAGGTGTTATGACTTGTGGGACCTACATGTCAGTCTGGAAAAAAATCCCCAAGTCACCTCCTACCTTCGGCCCATCCACCTAGTCATCCTCGGCAATGGGAGGCATCCACCACCATCGGTAGAAAGCGAGTTCAAAAGCGCCAGTGGTGCACAACCCATCTTGCGACATCCCGGATGTCAGCTCCGTGCGGTGCTCGAGGCCGCCAGCTAGCCAGGCTAGCACACACCCTGCTGGATGCATCCAACTGCTTGTCTGCAAGGTTTGCTAGCTAGGTTAGCACAATGGTGCGGCGGCTTGCTCGCACATGGCACACTAAGGCCAGCCATCTGGCTTGAGGGAAGACTAGCACAGTGGCTTGCACGCGCATAAGCCGCCCTCTGGACAGCCTGCCAACCCGTGCGGAGGCCAGCACGACGTCCAACTTGCTCATCATCGGCGCCAGCGACGAACACGCATATGAACTGTTTGAAGTAATGTTCAGGAAAAATAATGATTGGAGGAGGAAGAAGAGGATAGATGCTCACATGTGGGTCCCTCCCATTGTAACAGTCAACACAACGGTCAAATAGACGGTGTTGATGTTAGATGCCTCGTCAGCAAGGACGTGTGGGCCAACCCTATCATAAACGGGTTTAAACGAGCCTAATTAGCACTAGGTAGTAGTTTTTTGGCGCGGATTAAGAAATTTTGGGTTGGTCTTTGCTATTTTTTGTACAGTAGTTTCTTTCTATGGCTAGTTGAAAGTGGTAGTTTTTTTGTGAAATACTCTACATACTGTAAGTAGGACTGAAAGTTAAGCTTGGGAAGGCAATAAGTACGGCTAGTTACATAGTACCTATGTTTAAATAACTCAAACTAAATATCGACCATGAGTGACTAATATCTTGATGGAAAACTTGAAACTATGGAAATACTAGCAATGTGCCCGTGCGTTGCAACGGATCCAAAGTAGAATAATACTTACTCACAAACGTGATAGAAAACACTCTAGTTTTGATGTACATATATCACAAAAAATATTATGTTTCACTCGGAATATATTCCTTGGGTTGTTTTGATGAGTTGTGGGAGGGATGTGGTTGGTTTTAAGATACTAAGGGGTTTTCTGCAAATTGGAGTAGAGAAGTGGGATGTTGTTGCAAAAGGCCACTACTTACCTCACAGTCATTAGATGTAGATATAATGGTTCCCACTCCCCCACATAACTAGGGAGATAGACATTTGGGGGCGACATTTTGTGTGTATGGGAAAGATACACTGCTATATAGTGCGTGTGCTTGGGAAAGAGAGATGCCGGGAGACCTAGAGGGTGGGGGAAGAGATGTGTGCATGCCCGAGAGACAAAGTGATAGAGACCTATATTGGGGTCCGGACTTAGAATAGGGAGAGGGGTTAATGTGTTCCCATGTTTGTGTCTGGGGGAGAGAAAGGCTTGTATGTGGGGGGAGTGGGGACGGGGTGGTGTGCTTCAGATAAAGAGTGAGGTGTCTATATCTGAGAGACATAAACGTAATTGAGATATATATGGTAAAGTGTGTGTGCACTCATGCTTGATCAATTTGTTTCACATTTTGGACCATGAGATAGCGATACTTTTGAACATGCATGGTATACTTTGAAGTACCAGAATTACGAACCTAAGAATGGAAATTTGGAATTCGACACCATTATTAGCTTTTGTAATTCATTTAAATGGGGATACATTTTTTAACCCAGGATTTCATGATTTCAAATTCATATATAAAACTTAGAGATATACACATACGGTCATGTTCCAAACTTATAATCATCCAGTTTATTCATACACATACACATTTTTGTTTTTGTCATCATATTTATGATAAAATATTTGCTATTTTATTTGAATTGGAGCATATGATGGTATTTACTTCCATCAGCTCAATGATCCTGTAAAGGCACCGATGAATTTGTTACATAGATCTGACCACAATTAAATAGAGTTGGATGACAAATTCATCAGCCATGCTCTCACTTTGCGCTTGAGCACCAATGGGAAATGGTTAGCTAGAATCTTTTCATCCCTTTCGCCGGCAGCCTACACAACAATTGTGTAAATGCCTAAAAACTCTGCCGGGTTTTAGCTTGCCATCGTATTTTTATGGTACTTCGGTCTTGAACACGTGGATGGACGGCCAACGGACTTGCTGCAACTCACATGTGAAGGTAGGGCACCCAACCTCGTAAGGCAGGTACCCGCCAACAACGGGCGCTGGCTCATCAACGATTGGGCTGTTACGCTTGTCTGATTGTTGGAGCGCCTCCCTGCATCGTTGAATGGTGGTGCGAGCATCTTCGCTCGCTTGTCCAGCACCACTTCTCGCTGATCTTGTTGGGTCTGTTGTGAGTGCCGATGCTGCTCCTGGGATTGCTGTCGTGGAGGTGACTGCACCTTTGGTGCAATGAATGCCACATGGCCATCGGTTTAAGCTACGGGCGCAGTTAACGGGCACTGTGAGGGTTCCAGCAACTGGGATCTGCTTGCGTCGGCAAACTCGATCAAGCTCCGGATAGTGGCTCTCCACTCATCCATCTTGTCAGCTACTGGAGGGAAATCCAATAGCATCTGAGCTCGCGCCATCGCTTTCATTGTTGGAGCGCGAAGAACGTGATGTCGCTCGTGCTCCTCGCAGAGCCAGCAGGAGCATTGTTATGATCTTGTCACAGAATGGCAGAGCGACACTAGGTTGGCATGGCGGGAGTGGCGCCTGAAGATCTTGAACTTGATTGACAGGCGTCTTGTCGTGTGGGCGCTGCTGTGAAGGTACAACAACATATTCTTCCCCTCTTTTCCCCCAACATTCTTCGCTAGAACCCTCCCCTTCCCTCACCAGCTCCTCCTCACAATCCCCCAAGCCATCTAATCTAGTCCTCCGCCGTAGTGGTCGACCTCACACCCCATCAGATCTACCTTCCGCACCTTGGAACACACAATTGTCAACTCACCATTGCACCAGAGCCGCTTCAGCGACTGACCTGTCCACCGCTCCAAATCTCCTTGACCGCCATCATGGTCCACCGCACTAGATCTACTTCACCGGTGCCCTCGTCCACCACAGTGTAGGCCCTTCACTGACTCCCTCGTCCGCCGCATCGCTGGCCCTTCATACATGCCCTTGTCTACTGCAACAGATCCGCCTCACCGAAAGCACTATACACCACACTGGATGTGCTTCACCGACGCCTACATCCACTAGACTGGACTCGCTCCATGGATGCCATATTCAACTCCACTCTCCTTGCTTTACTGATGCCGCCGCCTCATCAGGTTATTTTGATTTGTACTCCTTTGGTTTTTCTCTTCTTTATTGTTGAACTGTTCAGTTACCACATATCAGCTTTGTTGTATGTCGACAGGCGCCGCAACCGAAGCACCAGAGCCGCTTTAGCAACGGCAACAACCGGCCCAAACTCAACCGCAACACATTCACCATCTAATATACTTAGCCTTCACGTATGACAACGATGCCCATATGCCACCGAGAATCAGGTACCATTCTCCAACGGCCGGCACCTGCGCTCACTTTCTTAGCATAAGCACTACACCTTCGAATTTCTCCAAGGAACCATTCAATTTTTCATGAGACGCGTTATTCTGCTTGCACGTGTAGGTCCATACGTGTGGCAGTGAACATGTTGCATGTGCTAAATTACAAATCGGTGCACATATAGTTACAATGCTTTTGTTTTGTCCTAAGTATTATTGTACTTCCTATATATCACTAACTACTATTTTACTTCTTGCATGCTATATTTATGAGAATGGTGTTGTTTTGATGCCACATGTTTGTTACAATTATTGTACTAGACTCCTTGTATGTTCTCTATGCTTAATTACACATCAGCAAACTAGCTTGTGGTTCCGTTGCTTTTGGTTCATTTTCACCTATATTTTCTGAAGCTAGCTATTACAGCACTACTCCAAGCCTTTGCTCATTATTTTTTGTGCGCTCTTGATCTTCCCAAGTTGCATGACTAATTTGATGATTCTATTCATTATGGAGATGCCAACCCCATCAAGCTAAATAACTTTTATTTTGGGGATGGCACCTAGAACAAGCATAAAAGTAGGGTGAAGTACATATATTGTCGTGTAAGCACACACCCTTCTTTCATTAGTTTAGATGAACCATTGATGATAAATTTGAACTAGTGCATGTGATTAAAATTAGTTTTACCTAAATAGAGGGGGAAGAATAAACATAACGACTAGATTTGCAACCACGGGATGTTGATGACATCTTCAAAGAACATTGTGACACCAGCGAGGTTTCACAGCAACATATGGTAAGCCAGTGTCTTTTAGTACGTGAGAAATGTTGCGTGTGGGCTGCTTTCTAGGCTTGTGCCCTCAACCTGTAATCCTGCATAATTACAAATACTTCAGTTGCCTGCTTTGCTCTATTGCTTGTTTTGAATGTTTGCTTGTTACTTGTTAGGCTATACCTGGGTTAGCCAATGTGTCAGCAGTGCATGTTGTACTATCGTAAAGGAATGCATGCCCAATTCATTTTTCTCATTAACTTTTCCAATGAACTTCATCACAAGATGTCTTCGTAGTTTATATGAGGCCACACTGTTTAAGTGCTTTCTCAGATTATTTCAACTGCTTATATGCCTGGGTAACTTAAATATAGTGGTGGTACACTGCCTTTCATCTTACCATTTTAATTTGTTTTCGGCTAATGTAACTTCGAACCATTTAAATATAGCTTGCCATGCTTGCAATAATTCATATGTCATTTACCATGTAAGCTTACTGCCTAGATCATGCGATAACTATCTCTTACTTATGTCTAGCAGAAACCTTTAAGGATGCAATTCACACAAGGACACAATGTATAACCCAGGATCTTTTTGTGGAAGCAGTGTGCCATCCATGTTACCAGATGGTAGTAGTCCAAACGCAACACCGTTGGAGAGCAGTCAGAGAACATATATTGTAGTTCTTGAGCCTCTACTAGAGGTTGAAAGAGATGCTGTGGCTGCCATGAATGAGGTAATCCGAAATTATGCAATCAGTTGCACGCATTATGCAAGCAAACCAAGAATTTTAGGAAGTAAGAATGTTGCATTTGAAGAAGGAGGAGGTCCTGCTGCTTCTGCTATATGAAGCCGGTTCTTCTTTAGATACGTGTTGAAATTATCATTAGATTGGTACACTTGCATGTTGTGTCGGGTGCTTGAGTGGATTATGTGTAAGACCCCATATTTCTTGTCCATATGTTGTAATGATCTAATTTTTTAGGCGAGGTAATACTCAGTACTTGTATGAGTGGACATAAGGTGAACTATTTTTCATGTGAGCAGATTGTATTGGATGAAAAAACAGTTTGATTCAATGTGTATCCAACCTACTGAATTCGAAGATCATGGCATTTCTAAATCATATTCATATATAAAGGTGGACTAAATCTTTGTTGTGGTTTTGAAGATATATATTAGAAAACATAGAATGATGTATGGATATTCGTAATTGAATACATAATGGATTTGAATTTAGTTGCCAGGGCCCAAGGTAAACGTGAATGCTAATTCTCTGAAATTTTGAACGAAGCGGCAAAACACCCACTCTCTTTTGTCGGCTACCCAAAGCTAGTGTTTGCAAGATGGAAATTATTGTCTACCCTTGACACTTTACATCCTATCGGCCCAATTTCAACTGCACTCAAAGGGGTAGGCTAGTAACTTCAATCACACGTGACACAGCCGCCTCTCACCGAATTCAGACACGGTGGGTGCCAAACATGGGAGGCAAACACATATTTGATTGAAACTCGTCCAAAAGACGTCTCTCTCCCTCCATCTTCCCATTCATACACATGGGCGGAAAAACAAACTCTCCTTTATTGAAATTGATGTAGGCTAATATTTTAAATAGGGGTAGGTGTGTAACTTCACTCAGATGTGACACAACCGCCCTACCTGTCAGCCCCGTTCATACACCATGGGCGCCAACCGTGGGCGGAAAAACACCCTCTCCTCGCCCAAAATAATTCTCCACAAATATTGAGCAGATGCAGGATTACCATCCTATCCCCAACCGGTGAGATGTCCGAAATTTTAAACGGGTGCTAAGTTCGTAACTTTCCCACATTTCAGAAAAGCGCGTCCAAAAGTTTGAGATCCCCTCCCCTCTGTTTCCCCATTCATACACCATCGGCGCCAAAACACCCTCCCCACACCGGGCAGCCTCCTCCGTCCGCCACCCCATCCTCCACCTTGCCGGAGCCACTACCCCTACCACGTCCTCCACTGCAAGATATGGATGTCTCTCATCCATGTTGCCGGACCAGAATCCTTTCATCACGTCCTCTCGCTTCATCGGCGCCACCATCCACCTTGTCGTGGATGCTCCTATGACCGCCTCGTCCATGATAATATGACTTATCCCCCGATGCCGCCGTCTGCCGTCTCAAGTCTTCTTCCGCGTGGCCGACAACCATCACACCCACAACACCCTCAACGTACGTATCAGTAGTGGCCTACACGACGTCGCAAGAGAGGTGGCACTTTTTCATATCTTCTTAAGTTATTAATGTCACCCAGAAAATAGATCGTCACTTTTTTACTGTACTTTTCTTGTCCATCTCAAATCATAGTGGCTAGTTGAAAGCAAACATTGGTTGCGAAGTAGCCTTTGTCCAGTTTGCACCTTCAGATCCGCCATGGCACGGTCACTATACTTGCAATGCTTATGTTTTCCCCCTTTATATTCACTACCATCATCCTTGGTGCTTCGTGTCGTGCTAGCACTGCTCCTCTAGAGCTCAACCCATCAAGCGAAACAACATGCGAGTCATAATTCCAAAGCTTAGTTGTTGAAATACGAGTCTGATATGATGCTGATATTACTAAAACTGAGAATGTTTAATTTGTCAGCTAATGTTCCTATATTAGTTTCGAAAAGCATGTGCACCACATATAGAGATACATCAGGGATTTGCATTTTTTATACGCTTTGTTTTATCATGGGTGGGCAACACACATTGTATTATCTAAAATCTACTTACTCTTTGTGATCATGTTCCTCTTCTGTTCTTCTTAATAAGTATAGTACTTCCTCTGTTGCTAAGCTGCCTAGGGTGCGTGCATGTGTTGTGGTGGAGTGCATTTGTACCGAGTGTCAATCATGATTGCTTTATTTATAAAGCGGGGCGAAAGCCTTTTTCGGTAAAACATAAGTCTTTTTAGATATTCCAATAAGAACTACATACGAATGTATATAGACATATTTTAGAGTGTACATTCACACATTTTGCTCCATATGTAGTCTGCATTCGAATATCTAAAGAATTAAATTTAGGATAGGAGGGAGTAGTACAGTATGTTCCTTGTCGGGAAGTGGAGCAGCGACATTTGCAGTTGACAGGTCTATTGGGTCACTTTAGAAGGGTGCTTTCAACTATTCTAGATGGTCTTCCATAATATCCAAGAAATGCTGGGACCTATGTCGCCTTTGAGAGTCTAAACTGATAGTAAAAATATTGTGCCTTTAGATGAATAGAGCTGCCCCTGTAGGGGCTGAAGCCTTTCTAGCCGTACCGACAATCACTACTGCAGGAATGCCTAGCAGTGGTGGGTGGGAAAATCCCAGCAGTGGCGGGCAAGGCACCGAGGGCAGCTCGCCACTGACCTGGTGCCACTTCTAGAACACCATCAGTGTCGGGCGCCCACCCGCCACTGGTAACCCGTGATCAGTGACGGGCGCTTGGCCATGCCTGCCAAGTTCTTGTTTGAACCTTGATCCGCATGCACACACCACATTACAATAATTTCAGATTAATGAAAAGTAGTACTTATAAAATATAACAAGTGCATTACAATAATTAATGTTTTGATGAGTTTTTTTGGAGTGAAATGAGTGTTGGTCGATGTTCCACACGCAGACCGTTAGTAGAAACAGCACATACTACATGAATTAATACTTGATGGAAAGAACAGGACCAACGGGCTTCTTGCTCTGGAATTGGAGATTTGGCCTGTTGAAGAGCCCATTGCACAACCTCAGCGGGTGTGGGTATGGTGGTTGGACTCATACCAGGCCAGATCCTCAGCCTCTCATCCGGGGTTGCCTCCACAAGGATGCACACTGCAAGGTCAGTGAACCGCCTCTCTACAACCTCCCCAATTGCTGGGAGAGAACAATGGGCCGTTGGAACACTTTTGACCCAAGCTAACATTGCCTACCTAAGGTGCTCTGACTGATACTTTTCTCGTGTCCATAGATAGTGCTTCTCCATGTCCGCCGTAGAGACTCTCTCCCAAAAATCTTCTGGTGGTCCCATCTGTTATGAGCAGACAATAACATTCAAAATAGATACATATCGAAAAGATCACAAGGTTAATATATAAACATATGAAAATCATACATATAAAGTAGAGATCACAGGGTGTCATGGAGGAACATGATCACCTATAGGGTAGGATTGCCCCTTTGTGGTTTGGCGCGGGGAGGATCACATTGCACAAAGAGCAGAGGCAGCAGGACAGCACGTCGAAGGACACCTCTCTTTTACCCAGGTTCAGGCCGCTTAGCAGCATAAAACCCTACTCCTACTTCGGTGGATTGATCTGGAGGAACATGAAGACATGGAGCTCTCAAGCCTGGCAAGGCTGCCATGGGGAGAGTATTTGCACGCGTACAAGTGTTGAGGGATCAAAAGTTCAAACCCTTTGCTAGGTTGCCTCAGGCCTCCTTTATTAGCTTAAGGGGCGACCGGTGTGGCAAAATAGTCATTATAGTATGATTAGATAGCTAACAGTGCTATCATACCTAACTCTGGCAGTTAGGACAAAGTGCATCAAATGCACTGCTAGGTGTCAGATGGAGAGGTACCCCCGGCAAGGTTTCTCCACCGCTGGCCTAACTACCTCTTATTTGCATGACACACCTCTGGGACGGGTGTCATTAAAGGTAATCTCTTCTCCAGCAGGTTGCCACACACTACTGCAGGATGCTGCTAACGCGACACTATGATCAGAGACCCTTTCACGAAACTATGTCCGATGCATTAATCGCAAACGGGGATGTTAAAAAACCGTCAAAAAGGTGCAAAATGTTTGCGATGGCGGAGTTATCAAGCACGGTTCAGATTTTAGTTGCGTGTGCAATGCAGGGCACATAGTTAATCCATTCGAACTATTTGTGATGAGGCAGAACAACAGAAATGGGCAGCCATATGAATGTGTGTGTGATACATGGCATGCAGTTCGCTCCGATGAACTGTTTGCTATTAGGGAGTGCAACAGAAATGGTTAGACAGATCAAAGTGTGTGTGATATACGGTATACAGTTCACTCGGACGAACTGTTTTCGATTAGGGAACACAACAGAAATGGTTCAACTTAAGAAGATGTGTGTGATACGTGGCAAATAGCTGACTCGGATGAACGGAGCGCGCCACGGCCGTCTCAATGGCGAGCAAAATGCTTGGACGAACGCGAACAGAGCACGCCGCGGCCGCCTCAACGGCGAGAAACCACATGGTCAACCTTCTGTCATCAATAAATTTTGACATTGTTTCTCGTCACATTGCAGATTACCACGCAATAAGTAATTGCATATTTGTTCACACCTATCAAACTAATATTTGTTCACACTTAGCATCGGGCTATAAAAACTACCCACTCAAAAATTACTTCACAACTCCTCTCCTCATCACCCACAAAATTGGTATTTCCTGTCATGTCCTTCCGACATGACCGGTAGGAGGAGTTTAGGGTGGACATATAACCAGGACGCAAAGACCAAGGCCACAGAAGCACTAGAGAGGTCCTGCCACGAAACCGCAGCCACCGCAGAGATGTCCTGGTGCTCCACGAAGCCCTCAAATGAGCTCTCACGGGCACGCGAGGGCTCTCACAAGCGCATTCGCGGTGTCGGCCATCGCGACGAGCTGGCGTTCCTGAAGTCCTTCGTCAGCGACGATGACATTCTCGCTGGCGTCACTAAGCAAAAGGAGCTGGTCGATGGCTTGATGAAGCTGCTCAAGATCAGCGATGCCTCGATTGACAAGGCGACCGGCCTCGTCGAGCAACTCATGGGTGACAATGCGAATCTCCTCAAGGCGCTCGCCGAGAAGGAGGTGGAGGCCACCGGCTAGAAAATGCTGCATGAGCAGAGCAGTGTCTCGGGGATGATACTGACAGCAGTCATCGAGGAACTGATGGGTGACTTCAGGAAGCTCTGGATTGAGCGTGATCAGGAGGTGGAGGAATCTGTGGCTGCTTTCAAGCAAAGTCGTGAGGAATTGAATATGGAGCTGGAGGATGTCGTCGCCTGGCGATCCCTCGACGAGTGGAGATAGTAGCGACCCAGATCGTCGTCTGCAATTTCCTTCTTCTCTTGCCCCCGTGTATTCCACGCTTTGCCGCATGTGGCATTTTAAATTATCCGAAATATGTAAGACAATTATTATCTGCGCCATTGTAAATTTGTCGTCGTATTATCTGTTGCCATTTTATTTGTGGTTGTATTATCCGTTGCCCTATCTGGCAATTATAATTAGGGCGGAATACGAGTTGAAAACACAAACAAAGCAAATACTGCAATGGAATCATAGGCAAACACCCTCCTTCCAGGTGCTTTAATTAACCCATTAATGGAGAAGTTGTGAGCGAGGCGGGCGGCTGCTGGTGCATGCGGGTCAAAGAGCTCGCTTCCCGGTGAGCATGGGCAGCATTGCTGCTCGCACGTGTCCCGTCGAGCATGCGAGGTGGACAGGATGCACGCATCCCATCGAGCCTACACAGTGGACTACTCGCACGTGTCCCGCCGACCCTGCACGGCGGACTTCTCGTGCTCGTCCCGTCTAATCAAACAGCTGCACGCACGCCACCTAGTATGGTTAAATTTTGACACGGTTAATATAATACAACCGTTTGCGATATTAACATGTCAGCTTTTTGTTTCAAAAAGGACTTCATTGGCTACTAATGTGTGCGCCTCTTCTCAAACTGGACGATTTTTTTACCACGGCATATATGTGCCATGTCATGAAACCATGGCAAGTTTCATGTTTTTTGGGTGAGTTTTTGATTTAGTGTGATCTAAAAACTGAGATTGTCAATGTTTCAGGACGACGACAAGTTTGTAATTCATTCCCATACCTTAAATGAGACCTAAACATGCACCCAATGACACATGTATGATTTCCCACCCATTTTGCTTCACCGGAGCATGTGCTCGTAGTTCAAATTTGAATTATGGACTACATTAAATGCGTAGAAAACTTAATTAGTAATATATATAATGGCCAAACGAACCCTGAACAGTTTCAAATTTCAGCACGACACTCCTGTTATTCTATGTTGCCTGTAGAAAACAAAGTTCAAGGCGAGAAGAGGCAGCGATTATCATTTCATGCACAAGAGGGGCATGTTTCCCTACCGGAACCACGAGGGTTGCGACAGGCTCCAGTTTGTAAGAGGCTTGTAATATAGCTTCTCCCAAATTGGACATTTATATGTACCATGTAGTGGCACCATGCCAAGTTTCATGATTTCCTAGTGAGTTTTGGATTTTCAGAGATTTAAAAACCGAGATTTGCAATGTTTCTAGCCAAGCCAGGATGGCGAGACAGTTGAATTCATTCTCATTCGTTCCATGGGACCTAAACATGCACCCCTAGGAAACATGTACGTTTTTCTAGCCATTTTGGTGCACTGGAGAATGTATTTGTAGTTCGAATTTGAATTATGGACATTAAATGCCTAGAAAACTCAATTACTGAATAAAAAAGGTCAAACAAACCCTGAATAATTTCAAAGTTCAGAGCGAATCTCCCGTTGTTCCGTGTTGCATGTATAAGAAAATACGAGGATGGAAGAGGGAGCGATTATCGTTTGTCCCACAAGGGGACACATTTCCCTATCGAAACCACGGGGGTTCTGGCGATAGGCTCCGGTTTGTAAGAGGTTTGTAATTAAGCTTGGCCCAAATTGGCAATGTTTTTACCACGACATATATGTGCCATGACGTGACACCATGCCACCTTTGATGACTTTCTAGTGAGTTTTGGATTCACGGGGATTTAAAAACCGAGATTTGAAATGTTTGAGGACGAGCCAGGACACCGATACGGTTGTAATTTGTTCCCATTCTTGGCATGGGACCTAAAAATGCACCCAAAGACACATGTATAATTGTTCTAGCCATTTTGGTGAACTGGAGCATGTATTTGTAGTTCAGATTTGAATTACGGACATTAAATGCCTATGAAACTCAATTAGTGTATAAAAAGGCCAAACGAACCCTGAATAAGTTTAAATTTTAGCACGGATATCATGTCGTTCCATGTTGCCTGTGGAAGAAAATACAAGGCGAAAAGAGGTAGTGCTTACGTTTCGCCCACAAGGGGAACATGTTTCCCTATCGGAACCATGACGGTTCTTTGAGAGCAGCTCCGGTTTGTAAGAGGTTTGTAATAAAGCTTGGCCCAAATTGGACAATGTTTTACCATGACATATATGTGCCATGATGTGACACCATGCCACCTTTGATGACTTTCTGGTGAGTTTAGGATTTACAGGGATTTAAAAACCGAGATTCCAAATGTTTGAGGATGAGCCAGGATGTGGGTATGGTTGTAATTCGTTCCCATTCCTCGCATGGGACATAAACATGCACCCAAGGACATATGTATAAATTTGCTAGCCTTTTTGATTTTATGTTCAGATTTGAATTGTGGACATTAAATGCCTAGGAAAATCAATTATTGTATAAAAAGGCCAAACGAACCTTGAATAAGTTTAAATTTCAGCACAGATATCCTGTCGTTCCTTGTTGCCCGTAGAAGAAAATACAAGGTGAAAAGAGGTAGTGATTACATTTTGCCCACAAGGGGGACACGTTTCCCTATCGGAACCATGAGATAGAAGCTCCGGTTTGTAAGAGGCTTGTAACAAAACTTGCGCCAAAATGGACAAAAAAAATTGCCATGTCGTGACACCATGTCAGCTTTCATGATTTTCGGGTGAGTTTTGGATTTATGGAGTTTTAAAAACTGAGATTCTTCTCACGAAATGTTTTCAAATAGCACACGGTTCACTCATGAAAGCCGTGTGCCTACCAAAATGTGACTGATGCCCCCTCCCCCCCGCTGCGCGCGCGATCTAAGTCATGCATTCTAATTGGCCAGAACCCAAACCCCACGGATCGTACGTGTGCACCGTTGGATGCTCCCAGATCAAACGACAACGTTGAGCCATTTCAAAAGCACATGCAGTACATGGGTATGCACTATGCACATGCGTCGTGCTAGCTCACACTTCCTTCTCTACTAGGTTTTCTAAACAGGTTACTGTTTCTCGCCACTCCTCTCATTGATTTCCTGCCTCTTCTCCCATCGTTTTCCCGCTACTAGTGTCAGTGCTCATTGAAGGCTAGAGGCGACACACCGGCCATGTAAATATCCCACACAGTTTCTAAAAGCACAAATGTGTGTGATAGGTGGGAGTAGATCCCATAGGGTGACTAGCATGAAACTCCTTAATGGCAAGGAGGAAATTCTTATCAGCAAGGGGTGGCTTCCCATCCACTAGCCTAGTCGAATAGAACGCAGAAGTTAAGCATGCTCGGGCTAGAGTAGTCCAAGGATGGGTGACCCGGTGGGAAGTTGGATATCTCAAGCTTCATTTAAATGCCATGACACATTCATTATAGAGATATATTATATCTCTATAGTGACCTATCATGGCAATTATATAAACCTTGGGATCCTTGTTTTGCTAATTTGTAGACTATGTTTTTATGGGTTATTTTTTGCTCTAAAAAAATTAAAGAATGATTGACTTGACCTGTCATGGCCATTATATAAACCTACTATATTTTTATGGGTTATTTTTTGCTTTAAAAATTAGAGAATGACCGACTTGACCTATCATGGCAATTATATAAACCTTTTTCAGGTTGCATGCAGGGTATAGGGGGCAGGGTGTTCTTCTCGAGAATGTCTCCCTCCCTTGTGCGGCTTATAGACGCGACACATATCTGTGGGCTCCCCGAGGTATATATACTATACTTTACCGACAATTAGGGGGCCCCACAAAATCTATCTCTTTGACCCAACAACAAGAAGGGTTTGACCATGATGGTTTCCTATTGATACTAGTAAGGTACACGTGCATTGCACGCATGAGATTTGTTAACCAAATTATGAATAAATACCACACTATAGCATGTAAGCTTTGAGTCATATATGCATGATGTAAATGTTCGTTTAATTTTTATAGTTCATCTCATCCAAAATCAATTAGTTTTATAAAAAAATCTATTTTAAGATTCTTGGAATTGTGCATTGTAAAGCATAAAGTAAAAACAAAAAGTGACAATTCATTTAGAAAAAAAAGTTTGGGCAATTATGATATGGAATATTCTAGAGAACAAAGAAGAAGTTATTGTGTTTTGAGGTTTGTGCATTATGCATAAGTTCAACCATGCAGTATTCTAGATTGTACATGTGGCAAAATCTGGTGGAATGTAGATGATATCCAATGGCTAGTAGTGCTCGGATTTGCCATCTTCGTACCTTCAGATTGGCTTTATCCAACAACTAACTTCCAAAGTTATTCACAAACTATATAGGGGTATAGTTATATAGATATAGATGTGTCCCATGCTAGACCAAATAAAGTTTGAGTGCATGTGTGGGACGACCCCCCTCCCCCGCCACTTCCTCGAAGTTGGGAAACCGACATCGTACGTATTGCACCAGGCTAGGAGTCGGGTACGGTGTTCGGTTTGTAATGTAGTTGGTGGCCCAACGAAGTTGTGCATTCGGGATTTAAACACATCACACACCACCGCACCCATACATATTTTCAGGCCGCATGCAGTGTATACGGGGTCTTCTAATCGACCACGTCTCCCTTGTGCGGTTTTTTGTGACGACACACATATCTGTGGGCTCCCCGAGTGTATATATATCATGGACCAAATTCGATTTATTTCTCACATGGTATACAATAACAGAATGCACCCACAACAATTGAACATCGCATTGCAGAATTGAACCAAATAGTTAACTAAACACCACACCAAATTAACCAAACATTAACTGAGCACCACATTGCACAATATAACATACTCCTAATAGAAGATCAGAGAGTTAAACAAACCAAGCATGCTTAACAGCTTGGAAATATAGCAATTGTATTTGTTTGTCATGTATTTAGTATAGCCAAATTGGATTTATTTCTCACATGGTATACAATAACAGAATGCACCCACAACAATTGAACATCGCATTGCAGAATTGAACCAAATAGTTAACTAAACACCACAACAAATGAACCAAACGTTAACTAATCACCACATTGCACAATATAACATACTCCTAATAGAAGATCAAATAATTAACCAAACCAAGCATGCTTGACAACTTGGAAAATTGCACCCTGAAGAATTGAACATCACATTTGCAGAATTGAGCCAAATAGTTAACTGAACACCACATTGCATGACATATAGAACATATGCACTGGAGCAGAAGATTGCATGGTAAAAGCAGATAGCACAATTCACTAGAATTTGTTAAGGAAAGGCAGTAGCTAGCAAACTGAACATGGGTCCTTATAGTGAGCTAATAAGACAAGCTACTTCTCATTGTCGGAGATATTGATGATGATTGGCTCCTTGGACATGGAAGAGGGCGAGGCCTCCGCATCATGGGTGCCCTCATTGTAGTGGTGAGTTGCCTAAGTCGCTCCAGGCACCAACCTGCTTGCTCTCTAGATGAGGTAAGCACGTGCATGCTGAGAAAACACCTCGTAGTCTTTGTCGAAGGCACCGACGGTGGTCTTGAGAAAATGCCACGAACTATCGTTTAAAGCAGCCAACTGCGTCGCGGCATCGATGCGCAAGGTGTCGACCGTGGCCTCGACGGCGAGGTGCTCCTCCAAGATCCGGGGACGGCACCAATGGCAGCCATCGCGACCTCATCCGCGTGTGTGGCCGCGATTTGCTTCTCTGCTGCCAAATGCTCCTTGAGATCCTGGCAATACTGCATGCACCATGGCTTAGGGCGGCGCTTATTTGGTGGAGGGGTCCCTGATTTGGGTGGAAGGTGTCGCGCTCGCGCCGTCGGTTGGGGCATGTGGGGTGTGGAAGGAGGAGGATGGGGGTCGGGTGTGGATTACTAGCCTAGATAGGCGAGGCCGAGCAGCGTGAAGGAGGGACGCCGGCAAGGAGGCGGCGCTTCAAGCAAGGAGTGAAGGTTTGAACTTGGAAAGGAAGGCGAAAACGGGGGAAATGTGGCTTTTGGTTAGGGGGAGGGGCGGGGAGGTAGATATTTCCGCGAAAGCCGAAATTTTGGAATCGCTTCAGCAAAAATACTAGTGCGCAAAGTGTTACCAGACACAGTCCCTTATTCAGAGCGGGCTATGGACTGTAGCCATCGCACCTTCTCGCGTAAGCCATATGCGTACTATAATCCGATAGTGCTCCAAGATATTTGGTGTTGCATCTCACACGGTTGGTGATAATAAACTGTGTGGATCTACTTCATTTTTTGTCTTGATTTGAATTACATAATGGGGTCACATCGGCAATGGACGGTGTTTGAATTGCTAGACCTTTTATCTGCAGTGAACATGCAAGTATATGTGTGTCGTAAAAAACTTGGAATTATTCAGGGTTTGTTTAGAAATTTTATACATTAAATTGGTTTTCTAGCCATTTTAGGTGCACAATTGAAAATTAAAGCACATGCACATGCTCCGGTGCACCAACATGGGTTGTAAAATCATATATGTGTCCATGGGTTTATGCTTATGTCCCATGCAAGAAATGGGGATGAATTTCGAACACCACGGAACCGTGGCTCTCCGGAAAATGTTGATGTAATTTCTTTTGTAGTTCTAGTAAATCCAAAACCCGTCTGAAATTCATGAACCTTGGCATGCTACCATGGAATGGCATCAACATGCTGGGGTAAAAAATATTGTCCCAATTGGGGCAGGTTGTGGTATAAGCTTCTAACAAACTAGAGCTTCTCACAAGAAAGCCTCATGGTTCCGTTAGGGAAACGTTTCACCTTTGTGGAAAAAAGGATATTCGTCGCCTCTTCTTCCTTTCAAATTTTTCCGGGTGTCAACATAGAACAACAGGAGTGTCTTGTTAAATTTTGGATTTTTTTCGGGAATCGTTTGGACATTTTTATACGTTAATTGAGTTTTCTACGCATATATGTGCATAATTCAAAATTGAACTACATGCACATGCTCCGTCCATAAAAATAGGTTGCACAATAAAATGTTTGTCCTTGATTGCAAGATTAGGTCACATGCAAGAAATGAGAACGAATGTCAAACACCTTGACACTGTCGCTCGGCCACTAACATTGATACACATGGTTTTAAAATTCTAGTAAATCGAAATTTTTTCTGAAATTCATGAAACTTGACATGATATGATGGAACGGCAGCGACATGCCGTGGTAAAAATATCGTCCCATTTGGGGCAGGTGTGGGTATAAGCTTCTCGCAAACCAGAGCTTCTCTCACAACATGCCTGATGGTTTCGATAGGGTACGTGCCACCTTGGGGGACGAAACGATATCTGTTTCCACTTCTTACTTTCAAAATGTTTCTCGTGTCAACATAGAACAACACAAGTGTTGTGTCAATTTTTGGGATTTTTCGGGGTTTGCTTGGACATTTTTATGCATTAACTGAGTTTTCTATGCATTCATGCGCATAATTCAAATTTGAACTACATGCACATGCTCTAATGCATATAAATTAGTTGAAAATTCAAATTTGTGCCCTTGGTTGCATTCATAGATCCCATGGAAGAAATGGGAATGAAGGTCAAACACCCTGCCACCGTCACTCGGCCGTAAACATTGAGATACCTGGTTTTTAAATTCTAGTAAATCCAAAGCTCGTCTGAAATTCATGAAACTTGGCATGCTATCATGGACCGGCATCAACATGTTGTGGTAATTTTTTTGTCCCATTTGGGGCAGCTTTGGGGATATGCTTCTCACAAACCAGAGCTTCTCACAACAAGCATGATGGTTTTGGTAGGGAACGTCCCACCTTTGGGGACGAAACGATATCCATTGCCTCTTATTGCTTTCAAAAAATTTCTCGTGTCAACATAGAACAACAGGAGTGTTGTGTCAATTTTTGGGATTTTTCGGGGTTCGTTTGGACATTTTTATGCATTAATTGAGTTTTCAATGCATTTATGTGCATAATTCAAATTTGAACTGCATGCACATGCTCTAATGCATATAAATTGGTTGAAAATTCAAATATGTGCCCTTGGTTGCATGCTTAGGTCCCATGCAAGAAATGGGAATGAATGTCAAACACCCCGCCACCGTCACTCGGCCACAAACATTGAGATACCTAGTTTTTAAATTCTAGTAAATCCAAAGCTCGTCTGAAATTCTTGAAACTTGGCATGCTATCATGGAGCAGCATCAACATGTCATGGTAAATTTTTTGTCCCACTTTGGGGCTGGTTTGGGGATATGCTTCTCACAAACCAGAGCTTCCCACAACAAGCGTGATGGTTTCAGTAGGGAGCGTCCCACCTTTTGGTACGAAAGGATATCCGCTGCCTCTTATTGCTTTCAAAAATTTTCTATTGTCAACATAGAACAACAGGAGTGTTGTGTTAAAATTTGGAATTTTTTGGGGTTCGTTTGGACATTTTTATACATTAACTGGGTTTTCTAGGCATTTTATGTGCATAATTCAAATTTGAACTACGTGCACATGCTCTTGTGCATATAAATTGGTTGGAAAATCAAATATGTGTCCTTGGGTGCATGCTTAGGTCCCATGCAAGAAATGGGAATGAATTTCAAACACCAGGGCACCGTTGATTGCTGGCAAAATGTTGAGATACTTTGTTTTTAAATTCTAGTAACTCCAAAACTCGTCTGATATTCATGAAACTTTGCATGCTATGATGGAATGGCACCCGACATGCTGTGGTATTTTTTGTGTCCATTTTGAGAGAAGGCGCACTCGAATAACAGTTAACAAAAGCATTTTGAAAAAAATAGCTACCACTTGAATATCTCAAATGTTATGATAATTCAAATCGTGTGTGTTCTGTTAACCATTCACGTGACACCACGTGTCTTTGTTTTAATGGCTATAGGAGGTGTCGTGCGGACAACTGCTTGACTAAACGGGAGGCGTGCGAGCGGAGTCCGGTGCGGTGGCTGACCGAGAGGCGTGCAAGCTGTCCTCCAATGTGCAGGCTCACTAGGAAGCGTGCGAGTTGTCTGCTGTGCAAGCTCACTGGGAAGCTAGCGCTTTGACTTCCATGGCCGCCCGCCTTCCTCTCCATTAATGGTGCTCGAGCCGCTATTTAATACGGGCGGCCTTATTGTTCGCCTCCCACCCCCCTCCCTCCCGCAGTACTCTACCAACGCCATGGCGCAAAATGATCATCTACCACTAGTCTTCAAGTTTGGTGAAGTCAACTCCGAGCCGAAGGAGATAGAAAATAAGAAGGAATGGGGCCTCATGGACATGGCCCTGAACTAGCTGGCCGTGGCGGTTGCTGCCCCTGCTCCCGTCCCAGCTCCCATCCCTGCGCCCGCGTCAGCGACGAGCCCAGTAGCATTGACGGGCTGGTCGCCGAGCACTATCACAGAGCTGGAAGCCACAGGCATCAGCGAGGTCTCTGCGGACTCACGCGAGCTCATGTACATGCCAACACCAGCGCCCATGCCTGTGCCTATGCGCGCCCCTCCACCCACCGTGGTGCCGGCCCTCGTGCGTTTGGCTGCACCTGCCACGCCCGTGCCCCTGCTCGTGCGTGCCCCTCCACCCATCGCGGTGCCGGTCCCCGTGCGTTTGGTTGCACCCACCACGCCCGTGCCCATGTGAGCGCCCCCTCAGCAGCATGGGATGCTGCAGTCGGCTGCTACCTCTCAGTGGCACCACTTGCCATCCTCCCGCGCCCTGCCCGTCCATCGCGCGATGGCATGATGTTTGATTTACAAGTGAAGAACATTTTTGCTGCCTTGAAGACTTCAACAACAGCGTCCCAGAGGACGACAATGACGGCGCGGCATGCCACCTCCGCTGCCGGAAATAGTTTTTTTGGTGTTTAATACTGTATCTTGAATTCTCAAACATATGAATATAAATTCGCAGTGTGACTGAATGAAAGATATGGTTTGAACGAACTTGTGTTTTTCTCTCTTAATATACAGACTTATCAAACGATTTTATTTTGAAAATAACGTCAATGGTTTTTAAATATAAAACACTCAATGCAAACGTTTCAGTTAGAACACCCGTATGCAAACCGACAGCTTCCCTAGGAAGCCAAGGGAAAATGTGCCGAGCAGGATTTGTGCAGCTCTTGATCGCAAACGTTTTAGATAGAACACACGTATGCAAAGTGAGAGCTATGGTCTTCCCCCTTAAGTCAAGGGAAAATTCGCAGTGCAGGATTTGTGCATCCCTTCAATGCAAACGGTTGTTTTGGATGACCCATGCGCAACTACGTAGAAACAATTGGGTAAGATTTGGAACTTTCATATTGGGTATGTTGCCATTTGTCAAACTGGAAAGATTGACATTTGTTTATCAAGTAATATTGTCATTTGTCAACCTTGTAACACTGCGATTTGTCAAAATATGTAGCTAAAAATCACTAGCACTATCTAATTTTTGCAACTAAAATCACTAGCACTGTTCATATGGACACCACTGGTAGGCATGGGTTGATGGACGCATATGAAAATGTACCATTGATTACATACAACAAGTCATCAACCCAGAATGACAACGAGGATACATGTTGGATTATATATCATTTCCAACAAAACATTCTAGTAAAGTAAAGTTTTTCTCACACAACATATAATAAAGCGATGAAATGAACTTCAGCTCAACCCCTCGTCGGCATTGGAAACGCTTGCTTTGAACCATAAGTGATTCTCTGGGAAGGGCTAGCTACTTTCAATCTCGAGACCAATGCAGGACTAATCATCTAGGCTGAAGCAGCCTATTTCAATACCCGTATTTGTGATAGCCATGGTAGGGAAGCATAGCAATGTCCGAGGTATAGATACAGTAGCTTCTCATAAATGGTAGTAACGTTGTGTCAATAGCAGCTGGATCGCCTTTCACCATCACTCGATAGTTTTGTCCAAGGAAGAGCGAGTTTTCTCCAAGACAATCAGTACTGAACCAGGGAGAAGGTGTTGGCGCTAGCACACTAGTATCCATCACGAATACCCTGTAAAGGATGTTGGAATAGGTCCGGAGAGTGCGACCATGCAAGACAACACCTGCTTCCTTAGTTACATCAGCAGTGCCATGTATACAGACAAGAAGAAGTGATCCATTGGAATAAGTTTCCAGACGCCACTGAGTATATGGGTCCTGCTCGTCCTAATGCTCGTGATCATCACCATCGTCATCTCCCCCTTGGTTATAAATTTTTTCAAGTATAGGTGGTGGAATGTTCTCAGGACCTTGGAAAGACAAGAATGTTAATTAGTAAAGGGAAACTAGCTAGCTAACCTGCATGCATGTGGATGAAACAATTATAATTACGCTGGAAGACAAACATACCAAAACCATAAGGATTCCATGCAAAAACCGTGCCACGAGTGGTGGCAACAAACGCAAGACCCTCGTATTGAATTGCATCACAGTACTCATCCGTGTACAAAAATTGATTTTTGAGCAATATCCCTCGAGTCATGGAAGCAAGGACGGTAACAAGATTGTCGAAGATAGCAACAACTTCATAGGTTGTGTAATCCCAAGAGCGGTTGGGAACTCGACAAATTGCTATCTTTCGTAGAACACAGTCACCATAATCGTATTTGAACGTATGTAGAATACCGGTGTGCTCAACTTCAGGGCAGTCTGAGATTTTTGGAAGTGGAACCCGGTGATGAGTGTACATATTTACAAGTTCCCACTCACAGTTGTACCCAATATAAACAACCCAATCTCCATTTGTGCCTGCCCAAGCCTTACGCTCAAGCGATGGCATCTTAACATCACATGTATCATTATCAAGCGGCATCAACTTGCACAAGGCGAGGCTTCCATCGTCCCCGGGCTAGTGATTAGGGTCATGGCAAAGAAGATAGGGGAGAACAAACCGCTCCTGCACCCTTGCACTACTAGGGAAAATGTTATACACAGAACTTTAGCAGTAGCGCTTGTTAAAAGAGCACGCTACTGCTAGATAGTAGTAGCACGTGCAAAATAAGTGCGCTGCAGATGGACATATATCAGTAGCACGTCTCACCGAAAACTCGCTACTACTAAAATTCCAATCACTTAGCCGATGGGCTACACATAGTTGTAGCTATCTTCCAAAAACCGCGCTACCGCTAATAAACTTATAGCAGCGCGTTTATGTGTAAATCGCTACTGCTAACAAAAAGAAAATGAAATGAAAAACGAATAGAGAAGTAAATGAAAATGAAAGAAATAGAAAAAGGAGAAAGGAAAAATATAAAATGTAAATAAAAATAAATGAAAAAGGAAAAAAATAAATGAAAAAGGGAAAAATAAATGAAAAAGGGAAAATAAATGAAAAAGGGAAAATGAACATGGATAGCCTCTCAGCGTCTCGACATGAAGCCTTTCACTAAGCTCGAGGACTATCTCCCTGACTTGGATGGATGGAATGACATGTTGGAGTGATTGTTGATATATGACAATGTGTCCCTTTAGTCCTTACTTTCTGTATGACAAAACTTTGAGTTATGCACGGTGAAACTTTATTTGTGATCTAATTAAACCATTCTCCTCCTCGACTAGCGAAAATCACTCTAGTTAGGGCATTTTGTGGTACGATGAACTTTGTTATTTATGCTTATGATATGTTGTTTCTATTTTTTCCAAGTCTGTCTCTTTCTGTTGCTCAACTATATATGTTGCATATCATCGACTCATGTGACGATGCAGGTGCATAGATCATAGATGGCGAAGAAGTGCTACGCCAGGAGTATATATACGACAAGTGGCCGGAGTGTCAGGCCAAGGTGTACCTCTTTCTGGTTTCCGAGCGACAGGCAGTAGTTAGTTTAGGTTCACGCTAATGCGAGAGAGGGATACGAACTCATGTACTCAAAGTGATAGCTCTTCTCGCGTATATCATTGTTTAGATGGATGACGATGTATTTGCAAGTAATCGAGACTTGTATCGCTATTTTCGAGATGATGATGAGAGACCACTTTGTGTTGGATGATGATTATGATGATGACATGATTTGATGAGACTAATTGTATGTATATGCTATGTTTACATTTGTATGTGTATGATATGCTAAAGATTATTGTATAAAGCCTATTCAAATACAAAACAAATATGCAGGGGAAAAACTAATAAAACTAGTAGTAGCGAGGGGGGAAAATTTAGCAGTAGCGCCGCCTTACCAGTAGCGCTTCCCAGTAAACAGCGCTGCAGATAATATCAGCAGCGCCCTTTTCTAAAGAGCGCTACAGCTATTCATGTATAGCAGTAGCGTGGGACAACAGGCGCTACTACTGTACGTTAGTTGTAGCGCCTTATTAGTAGCATCGGTCCACGTGCTACTCAGAGGCCCAAAAACCGCGCTATTGCTAGGCTTTTCCCTAGTAGTGTTGTGTTGCTTGTAATGATGTTATTAGTTGAGTCAAGAATGGTCTTGAAAGAACCTTCCATGCTAGCCATGGTAATGATGTCGCACTGATCCTTGAGTTCCTCCACCACGTCATCTTTCAGATCAGGGCAAGAATAACGTGGTCGTTTCTGGCCTGTTCCCTCCATGGAGAAGATGATTGAACAATGACAGAAGGAAGGGTGAAGGAAAATGGAGGGAGGAAGAGCGTGCGACAATAGTTGCAAATCGAGAGTGAAAGGCGAAGAGGCGGTGGACGGTTGCCACGACACAAGAAGAGGCTAGTGGGGAGCGAACAGTTGCCACACAGGTGACACACTAACGACAAGGCGAGTGAACCGCATTCGTATATCGCACACAGCTTGATCTGGCTGACCATTTCTTTTGTGTTACCTAATCACAAACAGTTCATCCAAGTGAACCTTATGTTGTATATCGCACACACCTTCATCTGGCTTCCTGTTTCTTTTGTGTTGCCTCATCACAAATAGTTAATTGAACTGAACTGTATGCCCTGCATCGCACACGCAACTAAAATCTGAACTGTGTTTGATGCATCCGTCATTGCAAACGTTTTTCACCTTTTTGACGGTTTCTTTACACCACTGTTTGCGATTATTGCATCACACACAGTTTTTTTTGAATGGAAACTACAAGGCTTGGCCCCACAACATTTTATTAAGAAAAGAATAAGGTACATCCATAATTACAGTGCCACAAGCAGTGGCAGACAAAAGAAAAAAACTAGGCTAATCGATAAAGAACAGAAAAGAAAAGAAAAGAAAGAAAGAAAGAAAGTAAATAGCTGGCATCCCTCAAGGAGGAAGGAGTGCAATCCAATGAAGAAGCTCCTCCTTATGCCTTGATTTTATCCCGTGCGCCAAGAGGGAAATATCATGCACGAAGCCAGCCTTCCATTTGCTGAAGGTTGGTTTTCTCTTTCTGAAGATCCTGTCATTTCTGACCAGCCAGATATTCCACCAAGATAAAAAGACCACTTCAGCAAAGAAGGGTTTGGCAAAATCCAGTTTGTCCTAAGCTGCGATCTGCACCATGTCAGAGTTGGCAGGCCAGTATATTTGTAAATAGTTCCATATCCTGGTACTGAAGTTACATTGGAAGAACAGATGATTTCTATCCTACAAAGAACCAGCCCTGCATAAAACACATTCTGGTCCATCCTCAATCCTCTAGTGCCTTCTCTGAATCATATCCTTGGTGTTGACTCTATCCATAATCACTAGCCAAGCAAACATTTTAACGGACATAGTACAACTACTCTTCCATATCCAATTCAACAAAGGTTTGCCACAATGGGCTTGTGTACTAGGTCATAATATTTCTTGGTTGTGTATTGTGTCCGTTTTCTATCATTCCAAGACTAGCAATCAGGCAGCAGCCTATCTCCAGCAAATCCCTCTAGAGCTTGGGAAAGGCTTTGAAACTCCATATAGGCCTGCTCAGAAAAAGGCAGCTAGAAAAGCCCGAAAAGATTCTCAGTATTGATCACTTGCCGAGCAGAAATGTTCTGGTCCAAGCAGTAGGAAAAAGGCCTTTTATATTTATCCTAGAGCAAAAGATTAGGCAGACCAGTCCAGCCATATTTCCAAAACAGGGCAGTGTCTGCACTGTTAACTTGGATTATAGAAACCGTTGTGAATTTGTCCATAAGTTTGGAGACACCTCTCCACCAGAAGGATCCACACAAGGTGGTGTCATGAGGCACTCTATCAAAATAGTAAGAGTTCCAGATTAGGTTCACCCATGGAATATCCATTTTGTTATAAAACTTATGCAGGTGTTTGAGCAATAAAGCATCATTTTGCACACTAAGATTCAGGATTCCAAGGCCCCCTTTATTCTTTGGCCTGCAAACCAGTGGCCAAGCAGAAATAGAATGTCCAGACTCCTAACCATATTTCCTCCATAGGCATTGCCTCTGCAACCTTTCCAATTGTTTCGAAATACCAGGAGGAATTTGCAAGCTGCATAAGAAGAAAATTGGCATACAAGAGATTACAGAATTAAGCAATTGCAATCTCCCCCTTGTGGCAAGAACCAGGAGCTGGCCGTGAGCCTCCTTTCCATGCAATCAACTAAAGGCATAAAATCAATTATTTTTTGCCTTGTTGTTCCCATTGGCAATCCAAGATAGGTAAAGGGCATGGTACCAATCTTACAACCTAGTATTCCAGCCAGATCAGAAGCTAGGGAATCATCCACATTGATTGGGATCATTGAGGATTTGTGGAAGTTGATTTTCAGCCTAGTTGACTGAGAGAAAATCATAAGGGCCTCTTTTAGGACTACCAACTGATCCCTCTGAGCAGGTATGAACAAAATTGTATCATCAACATACTGCACCACTGGAAAATCAGGGTCATGAGAAGGAATGGGCAAAGATATAAGACCCCTCTGCACCATGTTGTTCAGCATGGACTGTAATATATTAGCTGCAAGAATAAATAATAGGGGAGACAAGGATCGCCTTGTCTGACTCCACATTTGCATTTAAAATGCTTTCCTGGAACTCCATTAACTAACACAGATGAGGTTCCAGAAGACAGCAGCTCCTTAACCTAGGAAATCCATTTCTGAGGAAAACCTTTGGCCAGCAAAATAGCCAGAATGGCCTCGTGCTCAATGGAATCAAAGGCCTTCTCAAAGTCCAACTTAAAGAGAATAATGGGCCTTTTTGATTGTTTGCATTGATGTATGTACTCAAAACTCCAGGCAAGACAATCTTGAATTGTTCTTGTTTTAATGAACCCATACTGATTTTTATGGATACATTTCAAAATCTCTAGCTGGAATCTGTTGGCAGCTATCTTTGTTAGCAGCTTAAGGCCAAAACTAGTTAGGGAAATGGTCCTGAATTCCCCACTCCCGCTGGGGCATTAGATTTGGGAACCAACACAATGTAGGAGCCATTAATGTTCTCAAGCTTTGCCCTCCCTGCATGGAATTCATTTGCCAAAGATATAAATTCATTAGAAATAATGTGCCAACACTTCTTGAAGAAAAGCCCATTAAATCCATCAGGTCCTAGAGATTTATCCACTGGCATTTCCTTCACCACCTTCTCAATCTCCTCCTTTCCAAATGGTTTAACAAGCACATCTAGACCAGGAACCCTCTGTATCAGATTCTCTAAATCAAGACCCATAGAAATTCCCCTAGCTTAGCCCAGTATACCCTTGAGAGCAGCATGAAAAGCCTCAGCAATGACCTCATGCTGATAAGTTACAGATCCATTCCCCAGAGTTAGGGATGCAATAGAGTTTCTTCTATGCCTCTCAGAAGCCATGGCTTGGAAGAATTTGGAATTTTCCTCCCCCACCTTGATATATCTGATGGTGCACCTTTTCTTCCAATAAACACATTGCAAGTGCACCAGATGAGCATGGTGGAGCTTCACTAACTTCCTGAAGTTGAATTCCTATCTACAAAGAGGCCTAGAATTCTCCAAACTATCAAACTAGCAGATGACCCAGTTACATTTTTCAATAAGGGTTTTGATATGGGAGATACCTTTTTGCAAAGCTTTTAAATCTTTCCTCAGAGTCTTCAATTTGTTTGAGATCATAGCAGTGATACGTTGCTTTGGGGAGGATTTAGACCATGACTGTTGCACACAATCCAAGAAGCCAGGCTGCTCAGTCCAGTAATTCTCAAACCTAAAAAAGTGAGCTTTTGGAATAGATGTGGAAATGGTAACATGGCATGGCACATGATCAAAAGTGGTTCTTGCAAGAGGCAAGACTTGGGTCATAGGGTAAGAATCAATCCAATTTGTAGATGTAAAGAACAAGTCCAACTGTTCCAACAAAGGTGAGTCCTGCATATTAGACCATGTGTATTTTCTACCTTTGATAGGTAGCTCCAGAAGGCCTAGATGACCAATAATTTCATTGAAGATAAACATATCATTAACATCCCCTCCAGGCAAGTTTCTATTATCCTGTGACCTAATAAAATTGAAATCCCCCAAGATCATCCAGTTGGTTTGGGGGTCAACGTTCAGATTATACAACCACTGGACAAACTCATCCCTTATTCCCCCTTGGCAAGGGCCATAAACATTAACAAGAGTCCAGCAATCACTATTATGCACTGAAGTAAAGCAACCCACAATTGAATATGGTTTAACTTCACCTAATGCACCAGTAAAACAATCTGATCTCCAAGATATAAGTAAACCCCCCGAGGCCCCATTTGAAGGAGCCTCAATGAACTGATCAAATCGAGCAGGGCAAATATTCTTAATTAGCTGTCGATCACATTTAGATATTCTTAACCAGCTCCACCCGCCCAAAACCCGGCCCATTGCCATCCCTGCTTACATGGTTGGGTTATAATGGGAACCCCTTGATAGTTCGCCTTGAATAAAACTCCTCTAGTAAGGCCCAACCTTGGTGTTACCATTTGCCACCTAAGCCTTTTTCCCTTGGGTTCCGCGGACTCAACGGTCATCTTTATTTTAAACCCCCGGGCCAGTGCTCCTCCAAGTGTTGGTCCAAACTAGAGCCCCTTGTAGCGCCACCTCGGGGAAACTCGAGGGTTGGTTTTAGTTGTATGGATTGCTTATCCGGTGTGCCCTGAGAACGAGATATGTGCAGCTCCTATCGGGATTTGTCGGCACATTCGGGTGGCTTTGCTGGTCTTGTTTTAACATTGTCAAAATGTCTTGTAACCGGTATTCCGAGTCTGATCGGGTCGTCTTCGTTGACCGTGAGAGCTTGTGATGGGCTAAGTTGAGACACCCCTGCAGGGTTTTGAACTTTTGAAAGCCGTGCCCGCGGTTATGGGCAGATGGGAATTTGTTAATATCCGGTTGTAGAAAACCTAACACTTCACTTAATTGAAATGAATCAACAACGTGTGTAGCCGTGATGGTCTCTTTTCGGCAGAGTCCGGGTAGAGAACACGATCTCGTGTTATGCTTGAACGTAAGTAGGTTTCAGGATCACTTCTTGATCTTTGTAGCTTCTCGACCATTCTTTGCCTTCTCTTCTCGCTCTCATTTGCGTAGGATAGCCACCATATATGCTAGTGCTTGTTGCAGCTCCACCTCACTACCTTTTCCTACCCATAAGCTTAAATAGTCTTGGTCGCGAGGGTGTGAGATTGCTGAGTCCCAGTGACTCATAGTTTACTTCCAAAACCAGATGCAGGTTCCGATGATGCCATTCCAGGGGATGCGACCGAACTCAAGTGGGAGTTCGACGAGGATTCAGGACGTTACAATGTTTCCTTTCCAGACGATTAGTAGTGGAGCCCAGTTGGGGCGATCAGGGATCTTATGCATTTGGGGTTGTCTTTATTTTGGTTCCGTAGTCGGACCTTGATTGTATTCTGGATGATGTAATGCTATATTTATGTATTGTGTGAAGAGGCGATTGTAAGCCAACTCTTTATCTCTATCTTATTCATTACATGGGATGTGTAAAGATTACCCCTCTTGCGACATGCCTACTATGCGGTTATGCCTCTAAGTCGTGATCCGACACGTGGGAGATATAGCCGCATCGTGGTGTTACAAAATCATTAGGAGAATGATGTGATTGACTTGACCCATTCCATTAGCTTAGGAATTGATCGTTTAGTTTGTTGCTATTGCTTTCTTCATGACTTATACATGTTACTATGACTACGAGATTATGCAACTCCCGTTTATCGGAGGAACACTTTACGTGCTACCAAACATCACAATGTAACTGGATGATTATAAAGGTGCTCTAAAGTTGTCTCTGAAGGTACTTGTTGGGTTGGCGTATTTCGAGATTAGGATTTGTCACTCCGATCGTCGGAGAGGTATCTCTGGGCCCACTTGGTAATACACATCACTTAAGCCTTTCAAGCATTGTAGAGTTAGTTGCGGGATGATGTGTTATGGATGAGTAAAGAGACTTGCCGGTAACGAGATTGAACTAGGTATTGAGATATCGATGATCGAATCTCAGGCACGTAACATACGGACGACAAAAGGAACAACATATGTTGTTATGCGGTTTGACCGATAAAGATCTTCGTAGAATATGTAAGAGCCAATATGAGCATCCAGGTTCCGCTATTGGTTATTGAGCGGAGACGTGTCTCGGTCATGTCTACATAGTTCTCGAACCCGTAGGGTCCGCACGCTTAAAGTTCGATGACAGTTATATTATCAGTTTATGTGTTTTGATGTACTGAAGGAAGTTCAGAGTCCCGGATGTGATCACGGACATGACGAGGAGTCTCGAAATGGTCGAGACATAAAGATTGATATATTGGAAGCCTATATTTGGATATTGGAAATGTTCCGGGTGAAATCGGGATTTTACTCGAGTACTGGGGTTATCGGAACCCCCCGGGGGTTTAATGGGCCAAGATGGGCCTTAGTGGAGAAGAGGAGGGGCGGCCAGGGCAGGCCGTGCCCCCCTCTCCCTCTAGTCCAAATTGGACATGGAGGGGGGCGGCGCCCCCCTTTCCTTCCTATCTCCCTTCTCCTTCCCCCTTCTCCTACTCCAACTAGGAAAGGAGGGAGTCCTACTCCCGGTGGGAGTAGGACCCCTCCCTGGCGCGCCTCCTCCTGGCTGGCCGCCTCTCCCCCTTTCTCCTTTATATACGGGGGCAGGGGGCACCTCTAGACACAACAATTGATCTCTTGGATCTCTTAGCCGTGTGCGGTCCCCCCTCCACCATAGTCCACCTCGATAATATCGTACCGGCGTCGGTAGAACATCATCATCATTACCACGCCGTTGTGCTGACGGAACTCTCCCTCAAAGCTTGGCTGGATCGGAGTTCGAGGGACGTCATCAAGCTGAACGTGTGCTAAACTTGGAGGTGCCGTACGTTTGGTACTTGATCGGTCGGATCATGAAGACGCACGACTACATCAACCGCGTTGTGCAAACGCTTACGCTTTCGGTCTATGAGGGTACGTGGACAACACTCTCCCCTCTTGTTGCTATGCATCACCATGATCCTGTGTGTGCGTAGGAAATTTTTTGAAATTACCACGTTCCCCAACAGGGCATCCGAGCCAGGTTTTATGCGTAGATGTTATATGCACGAGTAGAACACAAGCGAGTTGTGGGCGATACAAGTCATACTACTTACCGGCATGTCATACTTTGGTTTGGTGGTATTGTTGGATGAAGCGGCCCGCACCGACATTACGCGTACGCTTACATGAGACTGGTTCTACCGACGTGCTTTGCACACAGGTGGCTGGCGGGTGTCAGTTTCTCCAACTTTAGTTGAACCGAGTGTGGCTACGCCCGGTCCTTGAGAAGGTTAAAACAACACTAACTTGACGAACTATCGTTGTGGTTTTGATGTGTAGGTAAGAACGGTTCTTGCTCAGCCCGTAGCAGCCACGTAAAACTTGCAACAACAAAGTAGAGGACGTCTAACTTGTTTTTGCAGGGCATGTTGTGATGTGATATGGTCAAGGCATTATGCTATATTTTATTGTATGAGATGATCATGTTTTGTAACCGAGTTATCAGCAACTGACAGGAGCCATATGGTTGTGACTTTATTGTATGTAATGCAATCTCCCTGTAATGCTTTAATTTACCACTAAGCGGTAGCGATAGTTATAGAAGCATAAGTTGGCGAGATGACAATGATGCTACGATGGAGATCAAAGTATCGCGCCGGTGACAATGGTGATCATGACGTTGCTTCGGAGATGAAGATCACAAGCACAAGATGATGATGGCCATATTATATCACTTATATTGATTGCATGTGATGTTTATCTTTTATGCATCTTATCTTGCTTTGGTTGACGGTAGCATTATAAGATGATCTCTCACTAAATTATCAAGGTATAAGTGTTCTCCCTGAGTATGCACCATTGCAAAAGTTCTTCGTGCTGAGAAACCACGTGATGATCAGGTGTGATAGGCTCTACGTTCAAATACAACGGGTGCAAAACAGTTGCACACGCGGAATACTCAGGTTAAACTTGACGAGCCTAACATATGCAGATATGGCCTAGGAACACTGAGACCGAAAGGTTGAGCTTCAATCATATAGTAGATATGATCAACATAGTGATGTTCACCATTGAAACTACTCCATCTCACGCTATGATCGGACATGGTTTGGTTGACTTGGATCGCGTGATCACTTAGAGGATTAGAGGGATGTCTATCTAAGTGGGAGTTCTTAAGTAATATGATTAATTGAACTTAAATTTATCATGAACTTAGTACCTGATAGTATTTTGCTTGTCTATGTTGATTGTAGATAGATGGCCCGTGTTGTTGTTCTGTTAAATTTTAATGCGTTCTTTGAGAAAGCAAAGTTGAAAGATGATGGTAGCAATTACACGGACTGGGCCCGTAACTTGAGGATTATCGTCATTTCTACACAGAAGAATTACGTCCTGGAAGCACGGCTGGGTGCGAGGCCTGCTGCAGATGCTACTGATAATGTTAAGAACATCTGGCAGAGTAATACTGATGACTACTCGATAGTTCAGTGTGCCATGCTTTACGGCTTAGAACTGGGACTTCAATGACGTTTTGAACGTCATGGAGCATTTGAGATGTTCCAGGAGTTGAAGTTAATATTTCAAGCAAATGCCCGGATTGAGAGATATGAAGTCTCCAATAAGTTCTATAGCTGCAAGATGGAGGAGAATAGTTCTGTCAGTGAACATATACTCAAAATGTCTGGGTATCATAATCACTTGACTCAACTAGGAGTTAATCTTCCTGTTGATAGTGTCATTGACAGAGTTCTTCAATCACTGCCACCAAGCTAAAAAGCTTCATGATGAACTATAATATGCAAGGGATGAATAAGAAAATTCCCGAGCTCTTCGTGATGCTAAAGGCTGCGGAGGTAGAAATAAAAAAGGAGCAGTAAGTGTTGATGGTCAACAAGATAACTAGTTTCAAGAAAAAGGTAAAAGGGAAGAAGAAGGGGAACTTCAAGAAGAACGGAAAACAAGTTGCTACTCAAGAGAATAAACCCAAGTCTGGACCTAAGCCTGAAACTGAGTGCTTCTACTGCAAACAGACTGGTCACTGGAAGCGGAACTGCCCAAAGTATTTGGCGGATAAAAAGGATGGAAAGGTGAACAATGGTATATGTGATATACATGTTATTGATGTGTACCTTACTAATGCTCGCAGTAGAACCTGAGTATTTGATACTGGTTCTGTTGCTAATATTTGCAACTCGAAACAGGGACTACGGATTAAGCGAAGATTGACTAAGGACGAGGTGACGATGCGCGTGGGAAATGGTTCCAAAGTCGATGTGATCGTGGTCGGCACGCTACCTCTACATCTACCTTTGGGATTAGTTTTAGACCTGAATAATTGTTATTTGGTGCCAGCGTTGAGCATGAATATTATATCTGGATCTTGTTTGATGCGAGACGGTAATTCGTTTAAATCAGAGAATAATGGTTGTTCTATTTATATGAGTAATATCTTTTATGGCCATGCACCCTTGAAGAGTGGTCTATTCTTATTGAATCTTGATAGTAGTGATACACATATTCATAATATTGAAGCCAAAAGATGCAGAGTTGATAATGATAGTCCAACTTATTTGTGGCACTGCTGTTTAGGTCATATTGGTGTAAACAACATGAAGAAACTCCATACCGATGGACTTTTGGAACCACTTGATTATGAATCACTTGGTACTTGCGAACCGTGCCTCATGGGCAAGATGACTAAAACACCGTTCTCCGGAACTCTGGAGCGAGCAACAGATTTGTTGGAAATCATACATACAGGTGTATGTGGTCCGATGAATGTTGAGGCTCGCGGTGGGTATCGTTATTTTCTCACCTTCACAGATGATTTAAGAAGATATGGGTATATCTACTTAATGAAACATAAGTCTGAAACATTTGAAAAGTTTAAAGAATTTCAGAGTGAAGTTGAAAATCATCGTAACAAGAAAATAAAGTTTCTACGATCTGATCGTGGAGGAGAATATTTGAGTTATGAGTTTGGTCTTCATTTGAAACAATGCGGAATAGTTTCGCAACTCACGCCATCCAGAATACCACAGCGTAATGGTGTGTCCGAATGTCGTAATCGTACTTTACTAGATATGGTGCGATCTATGATGTCTCTTACTGATTTACTGCTATCATTTTGGGGTTATGCTTTAGAGACGGCCGCATTCACGTTAGATAGGGCACCATCGAAATCCATTGAGACGACGCCTTATGAACTATGGTTTGGCAAGAAACCAAAGTTGTCATTTCTTAAAGTTTGGGGCTGCGATGCTTATGTGAAAAAACTTCAACCTGATAAGCTCGAACCCAAATCGGAGAAATGTGTCTTTATAGGATACCCAAAGGAAACTGTTGGGTACACCTTCCATCACAGATCTGAAGGCAAAACTTTTGTTGCTAAATTTGGATCCTTTCTAGAGAAGGAGTTCTCTCGAAAGAAGTGAGTGGGAGGAAAGTAGAACTTGTTGAGGTAACTGTACCTGCTCCCTTATTGGAAAGTAGTTCATCACAGAAACCGGTTGTTGTGACACCTACACCAATTAGTGAGGAAGTTAATGATGATGATCATGAAACTTCAGATCAAGTTGTTACTGAACCTCGTAGATTAACCAGAGTGGGATCCGCACCAGAGTGGTACGGTCATCCTGTTCTGGAGGTGATGTTGCTAGACCATGACGAACCTACGAACTATGAAGAAGCGATGGTGAGCCCAGATTCCGCAAAATGGCTTGAGGCCATGAAATCTGAGATGGGATCCATGTATGAGAACAAAGTGTGGACTTTGGTTGACTTGGCCAATGATCGGCAAGCCATTGAAAATAAATGGTTCTTCAAGAAGAAGACTGACGCTGACGGTAATGTTACTGTCTATAAAGCTCGACTTGTTGCAAAAGGTTTTCGACAAGTTCAAGGGATTGACTACGATGAGACTTTCTCACCCTTAGCAATCCTTAAGTATGTCCGAATCATGTTAGCAATTTCTGCATTTTATGATTATGAAATTTGGCAAATGGATGTCAAAGCTGCATTCCTGAATGGATTTCTGGAAGAAGAGTTGTATATGATGCAACCGGAAGGTTTTTTCGATCCAAAGGGAGCTAACAAAGTGTGCAAGCTCCAGCAATCCATTTATGGACTGGTGCAAGCCTCTCGGAGTTGGAATAAACGTTTTGATAAGCATATGGTTTTATACAGACTTTTGGAGAAGCCTGTATTTACAAGAAAGTCAGTGGGAGATTTGTAGCATTTCTGATATTATATGTGGATGACATATTGCTGATTGGAAATGATATAGAATTTCTAGATAGCATAAAGGGGTACTTACTTGAATATGAGTTTTTCAATGAAGGACCTCGGTGAAGCTGCTTATATATTGGGCATCAAGATCTAAAGAGATAGATCAAGACGCTTAATTGGACTTTCACAAAGCAGGGGCTTAGCCCAGTGGGTTATGGCCCAAGTATCTTAATCATTATTAGGGGCTTAGCCCAATTATCTTATCGTATTTTGGATCATCTTCTTAGGAGTCAAGTAAACCTCTCTATATAAGGAGAGGAGATGTATCAATCTAATCAAGTAAGAAGCAATCAATATTTGCTCGGCTTCCCTTAGGTAGTCGGGAGACCTAAACCCTAGCCACCTCTTGCGTCCGCCGCCGTCGCACCAGCCGCAAGGACGGCGCCCAGCCGCTGGCCGCCGCACAATCTCCTCCGACCTCCTCCCTCCTTCCCTTACAAGCTATGCCCTAAACCGAGTAGAACCCTAGTTTCTACCAATTTGGTATCCAGAGACTCTGGTTCGATCATGTCGTCATCCCCACCCACGCCGCTGCTGCCCATCATCACCACTGCCCCGATGACCACGACCGGGTCCCCAACGCCGCCGGCCCCAGTCACCTCCGCGCCGTCGACGATCCCCGTCTTCACGCCGGAGGAGATGTCCAGCACCTTGCGGGACCTCGTGACGGCTGTCCATGGCATCACCCTGTACCTGGCCGGCCCGCCCGCCACCCCGCCGGCTGCGTCCCCTGCCTACAGCCATCCAACGCTGCACTGGCCAATCCAGAACGCGTCTGGCCTGAGCGGGACGCCCCTGCTGCCGTTCCAGGCGGGACACACCAGTGGGCCCCCGTCGCTGCTGCACCTACAGCCGCCCTTAGTCGCGGCCCAGCTATAGCTGCCGTGGCCGTCCCAGGGCACGCCTGCAGTTGGCGGGACACCGATGCTGCCGTTCCAGGTGGGGCACCACAGCGGGCTGCCACCGCCGCTGCTGCACCTACAGCCGCCCCGAGTCGGGGCTCCCCTCTGGCCGCAGTGGCCCCCTACTGCCACCACGGCTACCGTCGCGTCTACCCACTCTCCACAGCAGCCGCTAAAACTCCAGGCGCCACCGCTGCCCAGCTCCGGACTGCCTTCACCGGCCGGCCTGCCAATACACCAGGTCCGGTTCCTGCCCTCCCCGTCGCCACTACCAGCTTGGGCGGCTGGGTCTTTGCCATCGCCGGTCTACACCACGGCTCCGGAGGAGCCGACCCCGTTTCCGCAGTTCGGCGGGCCATCCGGCTCTGCGGGTCCCTGCACGGAGTACTCTGACCAGGCGCCACCCGCCTCGCTGCTCCGCACTTCCGAGCCAGCTTGACACGGCGCTCCGACCCAGACACCGCCGTGGTTCGCCAAGATCGACTTCGCCACCTATCATGGCATGGAGGACCCCCTCAACTGGCTCAACTAGTGCGACCAGTTCTTTAACGGGAAGTGCACCCTCTCCTCGGAGCGCACCTGGCTCGCCTCTTGCTACCTCCGCGGCGCGGCACAGACCTGGTACTACACCCTCGAGCAGGACGAGGGCAGCATGCCCCCTTGGGAGCGCTTCCGCGAGCTCTGCCTCCTTCGTTTTGGGCCCCCGATCCGCGGGAGCCGCCTAGCGGAGCTAGAACGCCTTCCCTTCACCTCCACGGTTCAGGACTTCGCCGACCGTTTCTAGGCCCTGGCATGCCATGCATCGGGTGTGACGGCACAACAGCAGGCTGACCTCTTTGTCAGTGGACTTCCGGATCACATCCGCGTGGACGTGGAGCTTCGGGGACCCTAGGATCTCCAGACAGCCATGTACTATGCCCGCGAGTTCGAGCGTCGTGCGGTGGCCGTCCAGCAGGAGTGACTGTCCCGGGCCACTGGGTCGCTACCCTAGCCAGATCCCACTCAGGGTCGGCCTGCTCAGGCTTCCGCGGCACGCCTCGCCGTGACTGCGGCGCGCCCGTTCCGCTGGCTCACCTCGGTCGAGCTACTCGAGTGTCGCCGCCAAGGGTTGTGCTTCAACTGTGATGAGCCCTGCATGCCCGGCCACGCCTGCCCGCGACTCTTCTACCTGGAGGTTGCATACTACATTCCGGAGGATACCATCGCCACCGACCTTGCCGCCCCAGCTGTCACGAAGGTCTTTGACGCTGGTTGAGCACCTCGAGGAGTTCAGCAAGCGCTTCCCCACCTTACAGCTCGAGGACGAGCTGTTTGTGCATGCGGGGAGAAGTGTTATGACCAGCATATTAGGGGCTTAGCCCAGTGGGTTATGGCCCAAGTATCTTAATCATTATTAGGGGCTTAGCCCAATTATCTTATCGTATTAGGATCATGTGCTTAGGAGTCAAGTAAACCTCTCTATATAAGGAGAGGAGATGTATCAATCTAATCAAGTAAGAAGCAATCAATATTTGCTCGGCTTCCCTTAGGTAGCCGGGAGAGCTAAACCCTTGCCACCTCTAGCGTCCGCCGCCGTCGCACCAGCCGCCGGCCGCCACACAATCTCCCCCGACCTCCTCCCTCCTTCCCTTACAGGCTACGCCCTAGACCGGGTAGAACCCTAGGTTCTACCAGTGCACCGTCAGATGAACAACATGCTGGGACATGCTATCCCTGATTTATGCTGCTTTACCTTGGATGAGTCTCCATCATGTGGAACAGGACTAGAAAGCTGCGACAATGATTCCCGGTGCCCACCTCTATGGATCGTGCCATCCATGAAGAATACATGGGACTGGAACCTGGAGGAGGACATGTAACCCATCTATAATGTGTAAGTTGATTATGGTAAATTGTGAATGGTAGCGTTGTGAATATACGTAGACTAGTCGTGCACAAATTTATTACATGAATTGGAGACGAACTTGTGTGGCATACTGGCATTTTTCCTTTAGAATTTATTACTAGTAAATGTGTTATGTGTACGTGCAACTTGTGTGGTTATTGCACGGGCTGCAACATGCTCTTTGAGAAAAAAAGGTGGCACAGCTTTGGATATAGGTGATGTGGCGGCATCATATAGTAGCATCGTTCGCTATAGTTGTAGTATACTCCTAATAGGACGACAACTCCTATAAACCCTTGCGCTTGGCTCTTTGCCTCTTCGGGAGGTTCAACAGTTCGTACTCGTGTGAACCTTGCACTTGGCTCTTCGCCTCTTCGGAAGGTCCAACAATGAGGATACTACAGTACAATATGCTTCTGGCAATCTGACACCGATTGAACTGATGCATGTCCACTGCGAGGGCAAGGGCGAGCAAGACGGAGAGGGAGAGGGCGCTGTAGTCAAAACCCTCTCCTCGTCCTGCGAGCCACCGCGCGCGTGGGCGTAGTAAGCAAGCTTCTCCTCATTCGGCAATTTTGGACACATCAAAGCAGTAGTAGTACTAGTCCATACAGCGTCATTTCCAGTTAATATGGCTAAATTTGAAATGAGAAAAATACAATGGCGGTCAACGTATGTAACAATACGCTCTTTACGATCACTATATATAGTTTTGCGGCGATTATATGATCACTAGCTCATCGTAGAGCACCGTATTGCACCCTACTGACCGGCCACATAGTCAACGTGGCACTTTGTTGAATGGTTAAATTGTTACCTGGTTTCTGGGTCCCAACTATCAGTTGGCAGAGCAAAGAAATTAGTTAAACCAAACTTTATGCAGGTGCGACAGGACTCCAACCTTTGCGCGCGAACCACCCTTGCTGTGTATGTGAGTGCATGCACGTGTACTCCCTCAGTCTTCCAACAAAGAGTGTACATCGACTAAAAACCAAAGAGTATACATCTACACTTCCAATGCATTTAGCCTTTAATCTAAATCGATATTGATTGACTAATGCACCAACATGTCTATCATTAATTACAACATGAAACAACCTCCATTTAATCTTGTTCTCTCAATGGTCGCATGCACACAAAATTCTGCTAATTTTGGGCATCAATTATGCCCTGGTCAATGTGTAAATCTCTAAATGTACCGTCTTTCACAGACGTAGGGAGTAGGTTGAGCACTTGAGCATGAGCGTGTGTGTTCTGTCATGTGATGTGTGCTGCATGGGTGCCTGAGTGTTGCGTGCGTCCATGTGTACGTGTGAGTGTTGCATGTTGCATTCATGCATGA
Source organism: Triticum urartu (assembly GCF_003073215.2). Classification (NCBI taxonomy): domain Eukaryota; kingdom Viridiplantae; phylum Streptophyta; class Magnoliopsida; order Poales; family Poaceae; genus Triticum; species Triticum urartu. The sequence continues at coordinate 295,856,143 of NC_053028.1, forward strand.
GCCTTTTACTCCCTCCCATTGACATGTTCATATTTCAAGCTTCCTATGTTCCCTCCATATGGTGATACTCCCTCTGTTCCCAATTACGGAGTAAAAGCCTCCCTCTGTTCCCAAATACGAAGTATTTGTCTTTCTAGAGATTTCAACAAGTGACTACGTACGGAGCAAAACAAGTGAATTTACACTCTAAAATATGTCTACATACATCCGTATGTTGTATTCCATTTGAATGTCTAAAAAGACTATATTTAGCAATAGAGGGAGTAGAAAATAAACATTAAGTTCTCTTGTTTTTTCCTCCTTGGTCACAGTGCACAACCAAAGAAGACTTTTTTGAGGAAAACGAGTGCCTTAATTGAGTGTTTTTTGCAAACTACAAAAATTATTCCACCACTCATCATCTACCTTGGTTGATGAGATTTTTGAATTGAGCCCTATAAACCGGAAAGGAGGTAGTACTAGTACTCCTACATTTTTGGCACCGGGTGCCTTGGCCAATGTTTCATCATGTTGGATCGGATGAGTGTACATGCATAGGGATACTGTAGATAGGAAGTCTTCGCAATCCATTATTCCCCATCTTGGTCAGAGAGAACTATTCAACTAGTCTTCACAGTGCAGTGACAATACATGTTGAATCAAATGGGACACTTAACTAATAATCTGAACAAGCGTGTTGGTGTTACTAAATCAGCCTTACCCAATGCTGCCATCATGTTTGCCAGTGGAGCACGCCTCTGCAAATACGCCTACGCACCTCTCTCGTCCATTAACTGAAATATGGGCCCTCTTGAGGTAGACCCACATGCCATCGGCATAACTATTTACACTACAAAGGACACTATATCCTGGTAGTAGTACAAGTAGAATTGAGATTTAATGCACTTTCTTCCCCGTATTTCACTCTTATTCCTACTCTCTTCCCCATCGTCGGCCGCACACCATGTCCCCCCGCTCACTGCTCGGCCACACACGCCATCTTCTTTGCTCTCCTGCCCGAATCCACTTCCCTGCTGGCTCGCAGGAATCGAAAACGCCAATCACTCAGCGCCCTAAAAAACCCTATGGCAGAACCGACTGACACGCAGAGCCGCGATTGGAATTCCCTTGATGTTCCCTTGGAGCAGATCTGTAATCATATGGACCTGCTCAGCACCGTCCGTCTAGCCACATGCTCGGTGTCTTTGTACCGTCTACTCGTCTGCAACCGGCAGGGTCTTTTCAAGACACCCTTCTTGCTGATGCCCGATCCTCGCAGGTGGCCCAGTCACCGAATTGACGATCCTACGAAGGTTGTCGTGGTGCCCCTCGACATGCTACCACTACCCGTCCACCTGTCCTTCATGCGCGGCCACTACTGGGCGGGCATGAAGGCCAACTGGATCGTCCTCATCCACCAATCCAGTAGTCTGTGGCATCTCGTGGATATCTACACCCAGCGAGAGATCACCCTTCCATCGTTGGATATCGCCGCCATCGAGCCTCGTGGCCCACCAGACACTCCTGCCTACTACACATGAGATGCGTCGAGCTTTTGGCTCAACCTCTGTTTGCTAAAGGTTGTAATCTGCGAAGTGCCCGCACCATCAGAAGACTACATGGATTGCAAGCTCATTGCCTTGTTCAACATGGGATTAGTCTATCTAGAATCCAGTCGCCATACATGGTTATGGCTCATCATCAATCCTCTTCAGCCAACATTTCTGTCTGATGCTATAGTGAACGATGGCATCGTTTACACGGTCGACGCACAGATTGGCCGCCTATATTGGTGGAATCTATCATCGTGTAATTGTTCTATCTCATCTCATCTTTACCTTCTGAATATGACTGCTTGTCCATTGTTACAAATTTAGAATAGATAGTATGTCTATAACCACATCATTGCTATATGTTCCTCTCATTTACTAGATTTTTATGACCACACATGTTATAGTTAGAGTTGATATGGGAACAATTGGCATCTAATGATTGTTAGAGTAGTTATTATGAGTAAAAACTCATGATTGCTATATGTTACTCTCATTTCCAAGATTTTTATGACAATGCATGTTATTGCTTAGTGTTGATATGAGAACAGTAGTAAGTGCTATGGTAGAATATGAGTAGGCCCTGTCATAGCTGTTTTCCTCTCACTGTTACATGATGCTTGAACCATGATATATTGCTAGAATATGAAAGCCATTAGCTTATTTTTTAACTTGGGGTATGATTATGAACATGATATTGCAATTCTCTGTCTATGATATGTGTCACTGTTATAATAATCATGATTCCACACATACTCGGAACATGATTGTTTATTTTTGTCCTTTTGGTCTCTAATTTGAATTGTTGCAGCAAGCACAAATGCCCTGGCCTTCATGATTCCGGGACCTGGAACCATACCAGCCGATGGGTGGTGGTTTATCACTCGTTCAGCTGACGGTGGTCATTTGATGCTCATTTGCACGTACCAAATTGACCAAACCATTTCATCAAACCACATGCAGTACAATGCCTGGGGCATTCGTGACATTGATGTCTATGGATGCTTCATGTTCAAGAAAGATCCCAGCTCCGTTGGGCCAGGAGTATTCAACTGGAGGCGGGTTTACAGCATTGGGAACCATCCTTGTTCCTTGGGCTCAATTATCCGATCATCCAACCAATCATCGATCATATCACCGGCGATGATTACCATGCTATGCAACTTCCATTCACCAGGGGGAATTGTGTTTACACATCATACCATGGGTTTCATGAATCACCATATCCAGAGATTCTTCGACATAGCTTGTTGCTAGATAATCTTCAGTGTGTGAAAGGCATCAAGTTTCCATGTGGTGGATGGCTTTTACAAACCCGACATGCGGCGATGTGGTTCATGCCAACAGCAAATATGCACAACTTGATTCGTACTAATATCTAGACGAAGCCATGTATCCTGCTGCTGTAGCATGACCCTCTTTTGGTGGATATTATGTAATGTTGTTAGTTTGAAGGACTCCTCTAGTTTGAAGGATAGATACCTTCCTGGAATCAAGTGCATCCTAACTCACCTGTGTTGGATATACTAATAATGATGATGGAGATGCTGTGCAGAAGCCATATATATATAGTGTTACTATTCATCACCCAGGGTGCAGAATAAGTTATTCATCACCCAGGGTGCAGAATAAGTTATTCTTCACCCGAGGTAATCTTCCAATCATTTCATAATTAGATTACGTTTGGAATTCAAATAGTTACATTCCTATTGATTCACTACGTAAAATTTGACATAAGAAAATAAAAATATAGGTCATAAGACAAGAAAATTTGCAGTTTATGTGTATTTTAGACTATGTTTTTACGTTTGTAATTTTACATAACATAAAATATTATTTACAGCGATTATATATTTTCCTAAGGTCTCTTTTTGCGTCGGAAATAAGACAAAACTTACGGAACGTAAAATTATGGTTCATTGATGGTAAAATAGAGTGGGGTGAAGAACTATATATATATATATATATCAATTAGGCTTCACGTGTGTACTTGTTAGTGAAAGTGTTGTCCAATGAGAATTATATTTTGTATTACTCATGTAGCCTACAATGTCTGTCGCACAGCCTTGTAACTTCTTACTCCATTTCTAAATTTGTACTAGTCCTCTATACCGTATATTGCGCTACTCGTACTACTACCCCCCTCCTGGTTTATTGTTCCCTTCGTAATTTGTGTCAAATTTTAACCATAAATTTCACTAACTAAATGTTAATGCATGTCACAAAAATTATATTGTTTTATTCATATTTGAACATAGTTTCCAATGGAATAATTTTTGGTGACATGCATTGACATATTGTTAGTTAAACCTACTGTTAAAATGTGACATTAAATACGACTAGTAAGTACTCAGTACTACTCACTGTATGTCGGTCAAATTATTCATCATGTGCTCATATTGAATTGACGTGACAACACGCTGCGCGTGAGGTGACACAAGAATCCCGGCGTTGTGTTCGGGTATTGTGGACTTCAGATTTGGAGTACTACCACTTATCTATCGAAATCTTTGATCATTCACTTAAAACAGTCGATTCATCATACATTGAGTACCATATAACTGAAATTAACCGATGCAACTCCAAGAAGGATTGGTCGGTGCTACCGGCTGGTGTCAAGTTCGATCCCACGGATCAGGAGCTGATCGAGCACCTTGAGGCCAAAGTGAGTCCTGACAGCGCGAGATCTCACCCTCTCATTGATTTGTTCATACCAACCATCGACAGCGAGCACGGCATATGCTACACCCATCCTGAAAAACTTCCAAGTAAGACACCGATCGGCCATCTACTTGCACAAACATATTCCTTTGTTTATAGCTCTATTTTCCTTTTTAGACGCAGACCTAGTGAAGCAACTACAATTTGACAGTTAATAAAAAGTGAAACAAGTGACTGCATGCAACCTGCCAAAGATGATATGAAAATGCCAACTGCGTACACTAAAACTGTATGCTACAATACTGCAGGTATCACACTGAGTGGCCTAAGCAAGCATTTCTTCCAGCAAAATTCCAGGGGCATTCAAAAGGGGCACGTGGACACGTCGCAAGGTACAGTCGAAGTGCGGCATGCACGCGATGGGGCACAAGACCGGCAATACCTTGCTGGTGATGGTCAATGGTCGGCAGACGAGCAGCAAAAATGTTCTGGTGCTCCACACCAACAAGAACTTCGACAAGCAAAGGACCAACTGGGTGATGCACCAGTACCACCTCGAGGACCTAGAGCAAGAGAAGGAGCGGGAGCTGGTCCTCTGCAAGATTTTCTACCAGACGAATACTAGGGCCAGGACTAAAAATAGTATAAGTTAGTTTGGTATTGTGTAACGCCCCGTATGTAACGTCATATTTGTATTCCAACTCTTGCCATTTTCGGCACTAAGTTATGATATTCCCTCGTGGTTGGGTTTTGTCTTTGTTTTTGCATTTTGTCGATGTCATGCATCTCATATCATGTCATCATGTGCATCGCATTTGCATACATGTTCGTCTCATGCATCCGAGCATTTTCCCCGTTGTCCGGTTTGCATTCCGGCGCTCCTATGTCCTCCGGCGTCCCCTTTTGCCTCTTTTTGTGTGCGAGTGTTAAACTTTCTCGGAATGGACCGAGACTTGCCAAGCAGCCTTGGTTCACTACCGGTAGACCGCCTGTCAAGTTTTGTTCCATTTAGAGTTCGTTTGATACTCCAACGATTAACCGAGGAACCGTATAGGCCTCGTGTGTGTTGCAGCCCAACACCCCTCCAAAGTGGCCCAAAACCCAACCAAACCCCCTCCATCCTCTCAGTCATTCGATCACGATCGTGTGGCCGAAAACCGAACCTCATTCGGACTCTCCTAGCTCCCAGAATTTATAAGTAGGCCTCCCCTCCGAAATTCGTGGACCAAACCCTAGCCCGCCCTCTCCTCGCGCCGTCCGACACGTCCGGATCTGGCCGGACGCATCCGCCGCTGCACCCGACCAATCACAGTGCGCCACGTGGCACCTTCGCCGCCACCCGCCGCCGCGGCCCGGCGAGCCCGCAGCGGGCCCGCCCGGCCCATCGCCGCCCCGCGCCTCCACGCACCTCGCCCCAACGCCCCTTCACCGGCGCTCCTCGCCGCCGCAGCCGCCATCGCCGGTCACTGTCGACGTCGGGAGCCCCGCTTGACCCCGCGCCGCGCCCCGCGGTGCCGCGCCAACTCCTCGGACGCGCCGCCCAGCCTCGCCAACGCCGGTGCCTCCCCGAGCTCCTCTCCGACATCCCCGGCCACCGCGTCCATCAATTCCGGCGAGACTCCGGCGGACTTCGGGAACCGCGCCCCGATCTGGATCTAAGAAGAACCTAGGGTTGACCCCTCTTTTTTTTCCAAGTCCCCAGTTTCTTATATTTTCTAGCATTCTTCATCTTGCCATATCTCATCATCCGTAGCTCCGTTTCGTGCGTGTGGCATATCAAATTGTTCGTTAGGTTGTACTCTTCATTTCATTCCATTGCATCATGCTTGTTTGAGTCCATCTTGATGCCTAAAATGCTGTTGAAAGAGTGCTTCATAATGTTAGTTCCTGATTCTTATCCGATTATGAGCATTTGTCATTTTTGCCATGATTAATGTGTGCCTCCTATGAACTTGAGCCCTACATGTGTTTTGGGCTATGCCATGCCATCTTTACATGGGTGTATGCCATGTATTTTTGTGATCAATGTGGTGACCAGCACAAGCATGCAAAGTAGCTCTCGTGATGTTGCTGATTCCAGGGACTTAGAATTCTTCTAAGTCATTTCGCTGATGTTATTTTTATGCCATGTATTCATGTTGCTACAGAGTGATCCATGCCTCTTTTGAGCATGTTCAGTAAGGATGCTTTTGAGATATTTTATGTTCTATCCATCCATGTCTTTGTTTGCAATTATGGAGTACCTAGCATGACTCAATCTTGCTCTACTTTTTCTATAAAATGTTCCTGGCAAATTGTTTACGTGTTAATCAATTTTGCCGAGGTTGTTGTAGTTGATCCATGCATGCTATGAGATGGTTCTTGCCATGGTTAGCTTCTTGAACATGTATTCTTGCTGGGTGTATGCTTAGTTTGTCATGCAATGTCTTGTGTTGAGTGCATCGAGCCCGCAAACATGCCTAGTTAACTCTGTTTTTACCATGTCCAGTTTTCTACTAAGTCTGAATATGTTGACGAAACTTGCTATGTTTAGATGGGTTCCATCATATCTTCTAATCCCTTTTGGCTTATGGTCAGTAAGGGACTTTTGTTATATGCTTTGAGTAGTTTCATGCCATGCCTTGCTTTGCCACGATATGTTCCTTTAGCATGTTGTTATCTTGCTCTAAACATTACTTCCTGATGTTAAATCCTGACATGTTATTTTCACTATGTCTATGAACCTGATATCTTCTGCACTTTTGCCATGCTTGTTTGAACCTGCTATTCTGCAATTTAGCCGTAGCTCAGTGTTCATCTTTTGTCAAGCATCTTGAGTGGATCACTGCCATGTGCTTTGTTGCTATGTTGGAGTGCAGTAGCTTAGTTTCTTGTGGCATTTTCGATGGCATCGTGCAGTTAATCGCATAATTGTGCCATTATTGTTTTGCTTGCCATTTGCAAACCGTGCATCCGATTCCGGTGATCTTTATATCGATTTCGATCAAAATCAACTCATCTTTCCAGCGGCGCTCTTGGTTTGCCAAGTTGAGGCCTGGTTCAATCTTTTCCTTCTGGAGCATGCAAATGCATTGCATATTACATCCCGCATATCATGCCATGTTTTGCATCATGTTGCTTGCGCATTGCATCGTGGTTGGTTGTGTTCCCTTGCTTGTGTTCTTGCATTGGGTAGAGCCGGGAGACGAGTACGTGATCGAGGAACCTGTTGAGTGCGCTTACGAGGATCAAGCTTACGTCAACTCAGAGAACTTTGCAGGCAAGATGACCATACCCTCGAAATCACTTCTATCTTTGCTTGCTACTTTCTCGCTCTATTGCTATGCCTATGCCTAGATACCCACCACAGGCTTTATCATGCCTCCCATATTGTCATGTCAAACCTCTAACCCACCTTGTCCTAGCAAACCGTTGTTTGGCTATCTTACCGCTTTCCTCAGCCCCTCTTATAGCGTTGATAGTTGCAAGTGAAGATGGAGTTTGTTCCTTGTTGGAACATGATTATTGTTGGGATATCATTATTATATCTTGTTTACTTTAATGCATTTATGTACTTGGTAAAGGGTGGAAGGCTCGGCCTTATGCCTGGTGTTTTGTTCCACACTTGCCGCCCTAGTTTCCGTCATACCGGTGTTATGGTCCTTGATTTTGCGTTCCTTACGCGGTTGGGTTATAATGGGAACCCCTTGACAGTTCTCCTTGAATAAAACTCCTCCAGCAAGGCCCAACCTTGGTTTTACCATTTGCCACCTAGCCTTTTTTCCCTTGGGTTTCGCGGACTCAAGGGTCATCTTTATTTTAACCCCCCCCCCCCCCCCCCCCCCCGGGCCAGTGCTTCTCTAAGTGTTGGTCCAAACTGGGCGATGTCCGGCACCCCGTGGGCAACCAGGGTCTATGCCAACCCGACATCTTGCCCATCCGGTGTGCCCTGAGAACGAGATATGTGCAGCTCCTATCGGGATTTGTCGGCACATTCGGGTGGCTTTACAGGTCTTGTTTTACCATTGTCGAAATGTCTTGTAACCGAGATTCTGAGTCTGATCGGATTGTCCTGGGAGAAGGAATATCCTTCGTTGACCCTGAGAGCTTGTGATGGGCTAAGTTGGGACACCCCTTCAGGGTTTTGAACTTTCGAAAGCCATGCCCGCGGTTATGGGCAGATGGGAATTTGTTAATATCCGGTTGTAGAGAACTTGGCATGTAACTTAACTAAAATGAATCAACCGTGTGTGTAGCCATGATGGTCTCTTTTCGGCGGAGTCTCATGTTATGCGTGAACATAAGTAGATTTAGGATCACTTCTTGATCTTTGTAGCTTCTCGACCATGCTTTGCCTTCTCTTCTCGCTCTCATTTGCGTAAGTTAGCCACCATATATGCTAGTGCTTGCTGCAGCTCTACCTCACTACCTTTCCCTACCCATAATCTTAAATAGTCTTGATCGCGAGGGTGTGAGATTGCAGAGTCCCCATGACTCACAGATTACTTCCAAAACCAGATGTAGGTGCCGATGATGCCATTCCAGGGGATGCGACTGAACTCAAGTGGGAGTTCGATGAGGACTCAGGATGTTACTACGTTTCCTTTCCAGACGATCAGTAGTGGAGCCCGGTTGGGGCGATCAGGGATCTTATCCATTTGGGGTTGTCTTAATTTTGGTTTCGTAGTCGGACCTTGATTGTATCTGGATGATGTAATGCTATATTTATGAATTGTGTGAAGTGGCGATTGTAAGCCAACTATGTACCTCTTTCTTATTCAGTACATGGGATGTGTAAAGATTACCCCTCTTGCAACATGCCTACAATGCGGTTATGCCTCTAAGTCGTGCTCCGACACGTGGGACATATAGCCGCATAGTGGGTGTTACAAGTTGGTAATCAGAGGCTTCCCCGACTTAGGAGCCCCCTGCTTGATCGAATCGCTAGCGTTGTTGAGTCTAGAAAAATGTTTTGAGTCTTTTAGGATTATATATCGGAGAGTAGGATTCGTTTTACTCCTCAGTCCCTTCGTCGCTCTGGAGAGGCATACTGACATAGAGTTTTGACTCTTCTCTTCTCAAATTTCACAAAAAAAAATTTAGGATCACGCGGGTATCTTGGAATCGTTCCGATGGTTTTGTGACGAGAACATTGTTCTTGGTGCCTCCTGACATTTAGGGGTTGTGGCAGTGTCCCGGGGAGTTGAGCTCTGAGGTGTTGTCGTCACAATTTTATCATTGCAATTCTGGAATACGTGAGTTTCGCCGACATTGAAAATCTCTTTTATGCAGTTGTTGGTGATATAACCTCGACGCCACCCAGTACTGGGGCGGGAGTTCGGGAGTATTGTCATAACCCGTATAACGGATGCTTTTCGAAGGTCGAGGTAAATGATTTCTCAAGGATTCTTGGTTATGTGTTGAAGGATGGATACAGTTGGATGTAGGATTTGCTAGTTTTGGGTGAGATATTATGCTTCCCCTTTATCCCCAACACCTGATTGCATAACTGGAAAGTTTCGTGAGTTTCATAGGTGGGAATTCATGTAGCTCTAGTATTTCTTCCTGCAGATATTTGGTTTGTGATTGGGTAATCCTTACCAAGTATTTGTTCATATCCGTACCTTGTTGTTTTGTTCATCTACCACTATCTAAGTGGCTTCTCAATTTATGGAAGTGTGACCATTTAATTTGGAATTCGTTCGTTCATTCTTGTTCGAGTGTTAAGGATACATGTTGCAATTTCGATCCATTTGATTTAGCTTGAATATATCTCTGTCAAGATGCTAACGGATGTCACCCTCTTCAGGATGGCTCCTCCATAGCGTCAGAATCCAGAACCTCCGCCACCACCTCCACCTCCGGAGGCATGGCAAGCTGTTACGGCCGCTACCAATGCCAACACGCAGTTGATTATGCAACTCTTGCAAGAGCGTAACCAAGGAAATCAAGGCCATGGCAACAATCAAACTCAGTTTTCTACCCTCAACCAGTTCCTCGCAAACCAGCTGAAGTCTTTCAGTAACTGTGTCGAGGCCACAGACGCTGATGATTGGCTCGTGGATATCTGCAAACATTTTGAGTGTAGCAACGTCAGCCTTAGGACTTTGTCAAGTTTTCTTCCTTCCAACTCAAAGACCAAGTTGCTGAGTGGTATCAACAATACAAAGATTCCAGAGGAGGTCCTGTGATTACCTGGGATGATTTGCGCCGAGACTTCAAAGCTCACCACATTCCTTAGAGTGTTGTTGAGAGTAAGCGTGAGGAGTTCCGCAACCTGAAGCAAGGCAGCTTGTCTGTTTACCAATACAACATCATGTTCCAGAGGCTCGCTCATTTCGCCAAGCAAGACGTCCCTGACGAGAAGAGCATGTTTTATCAATTCAAAGGTGGCCTCAGAGAAGATCTGCAACTAGCTCTTGTGCTTTTTGAGCCGACCAAGTATGATGAGTTTTACAACATGGCACTTAAGCAAGAAGCCGCTCAGCTCAAGTGCGATGCATCTAAGAAGAGAGTCCGGGATGCAACTCCTTCTTCTTCTTCAACTCAAGTGGCAGCTAAGTAGAAAAAGTACCGGTTGCCTCCTCCTCCTCCGTTCCATCAGCCGTACCAGCAGAAGAGTAAAGGTGGCAATGGATCTTCCCACCCACCCAAACCAGGCTTTCAGAACAAAGCTTCGTCTCATGCTCCAAGGTCAAGTGCTCCGTATCACCGGCCGCTTTCAGAGGTTACGTGCAACAAGTGTCAGCAGAAGGGTCACTATGCAAACAAATGCTTCAACCAGAGGGGTCTTCCGCCTCCTCCTCTTGTGAGATCTGCCAGCAATGCAGTGGTCAAGCATAATCCCAAGTCTGCAAAGGCCAACATGATGAACGCAGCTCAGGCAGAGGACTCTTCAGAAGTGATCATGGGTAACCTTCCTGTTAATGATATTCCTGCAAGAGTTCTTCTTGATACTGGTGCATCTTTGTCATTCATATCGAAGCCTTTTGCATCCATGCACGATTTGCATACTGTCAATTTTCCTAAGCTGATAGCGGTTTCCTCTCTGGGTTTGTTCACGAACACCAAAATGATGGCTCCGGATGTTTCTATCATGATGGGAGATTATAAATTTCTGTCCTCTCCAATGGTCCTTGGTAACTCGGATATTGATCTAATTCTCGGCATGGACTGGCTTTCTAAGCACAAGGCTCAACTTGATTGTGCTGCCAGGAAGATTCAATTGACACACTCGTCTGAGGATGTGATCATCTATGCAGCTCGTGACGATACCATTCGACTATTTTCTCTCAATGAGAAGGGCGAGCTGGATGCCATCTCTGAGATTCCAGTCGTTTGTGAATATCAAGACGTCTTTCCAGAAGAGCTTCCAGGAATGCCTCCTCATCGGCCAGTTGAATTCGTCATTGATCTTGAGCCTGGCACGGAACCTGTTTGTAAATGTCCTGACAAGCTTGGACCGAAAGAGTTGAAGAAGCTGAAGAAACAACTCGATGAACAAGAGCGCATGGGTCTGATCCGACCGAGTTCTTCTCCTTGGGGTTGTGGTGTTCTTTTTGTCAAGAAGAAGGATGGAACGGACCGAATTTGTGTCGACTATTGCCCATTGAACAAGAAGACCATAAAGAACAAGTATCCACTTCCCAACATCAATGAGCTTTTCGAACAACTCAAATGTGCTCAAGTATTCTCCAAGCTTGACCTCCGTATGGGCTACCATCAGATTCACATTCGTGAACAAGACATCCCCAAGACAGCATTCAGAACAAGCTATGGTTCATATGAATACACTTTCATGTCTTTCGGCCTTGCCAATGCTCCTCCAACATTCTCTCACATGATGAACTTCATCTTCAACCCATACACAAATGACTTCGTCTTGGTCTATCTCGATGACATTTTGGTCTTTTACAAGAACAAAGAGGATCATGCCAAGCATTTGAGATTGGTGCTGGACAAACTCAGAGAACATCAGTTCTATGCAAAGTTTTCAAAATGCGAGTTTTGGCTTGATGAGGTTCTCTACCTTGGGCATATCATCTATGCCAAGGGCATAGTTATTAATCCTGAGAAGGTGTCTGTAATTGTGAATTGGGAACCGCCTCAGAATGTGAAGCAACTCCGCAGCTTCCTTGGGCTAGCAAGCTATTGTCGAAGATTCATTGAGAATTTCTCTAAGATCGCGAAGCCTCTTTCCAACCTTCTCCAGAAGCATGTGAAGTATGTGTGGACGCCTGAATGTGACGTGGCTTTCAACACCCTCAAAGAGAAGTTAGTCACAGCTCCAGTTCTGACTCCTCCTGATGAATCCAAACCATTTGAGGTTTTTTGTGATGCTTCCCTGCAAGGTCTCGGTGCTGTGTTAATGCAAGAAAAGAAAGTTGTGGCCTATACCTCTCGCTAGTTGAAGCCCAATGAAAAGAACTACCCCACTCATGACCTCGAGTTGGCGGCAGTTGTCCATGCTCTTTTAACATGGAGACATCTCTTGTTGGGAAGGAAAGTGGACATCTTCACTGATCATAAGAGTCTCAAGTACATCTTCACTCAACCCAACCTCAACCTCAGGCAGACTCGTTGGGTCGAAATGATTTAAGAGTATAATCCGAGTATTGAATATACTCCAGGCAAGGCCAATGTCATTGCTGACGCTTTGAGCAGGAAGGCTTACTGCAACAGTTTGATTCTTAAGCCCTTCCAACTGGACCTTTGTGAAGCTTTCCACAAACTTAATCTCCAAGTTGTTCCTCAAGGATTCCTTGTCGAACTCCAAGTCTCTCCTACTTTGGAAGATCAGATTCGTGAGGCTCAACTTCTTGATGCTATGGTGAAGAAGGTGAAGATTGGGATTGCCAAGAGCCAACCCAAGTATAAGTGTTATCACCTTGATGACAAAGATACTCTATTCTTCGAGGATCGCATTGTTGTTCCTAAGGGTGACCTTCGTAAAGTCATTATGAACGAGGCTCACAATTCACTCCTATCTATTCATCCTGGAAGTACAAAGATGTACCATGACCTCAAGAAGTCGTATTGGTGGACTCGAATGAAGTGCGAGATTGCTCAGATCGTGAATGAATGTGTTGTCTGCAGAAGAGTGAAAGCAGAACACCAACGGCCAGCTGGTCTCCTCCAACCTCTTGCCATTCCAGAATGGAAGTTTGACCATATTAAGATGGACTTTGTGACTGGATTTCCCAAGTCCAAGGGTGGCAATGATGCTATCTTCGTTGTCATCGACAAGCTCACTAAAGTGACTCATTTTCTTCCTATCAAAGAATCTATCACAGCAGCTCAGTTGGCAGAGCTATATACCTTCAGGATTGTCTCCTTGCATGGCATTCCATAGTTGATATCTTAAGATCGTGGAAGCATTTTCACCTCTAAGTTCTGGGATTCCTTTCAGAAGGCTATGGGCACCAGCATTCGCTTCAGCACAGCCTTCCATCCTCAAACTAGTGGCCAAGTCAAGCGAGTAAATCAAATTCTTGAAGATATGCTCAGGGGATGTGTCATTTATTTCGGTATGAAGTGGGAAGATTGTCATCCATATGCCGAGTTCTCCTACAAAAACAGCTTCCAAGCGAGTTCGGGCAAGGCCCCATTCGAGATTCTCTATGGCAGAAAGTGTCGTACCCCTCTTAACTAGTCAAAGACTGGTGAACGCCAACTTCTTGGCAATGACTTAATCACAGAGGCTGAAGAAATGTACAAAGTCATTCGTGAAAATCTCAAAGCCGCGCAATCGTGCTAGAAGAGTTACTATGATAGCAAGCATCGTGACTTGGCTTTCGAGATTGGAGACCATGTCTACCTCCGCGTCTCTCCAATGAAAGGTACTCGTCGCTTCGGTATCAAAGGGAAGCTTGCCTCTAGATACGTGGGTCCTTTCAAGATCATTGGCAAAAGAGGCGATCTCGCCTATCAACTTGAGCTTCCATCCAACTTTGCAAACGTGCACGACGTGTTTCACGTGTCTCAGCTTCGCAAGTGTTTCAAGACTCCTGACCGCACCATCAACTTCGAAGAGATTGATCTCCAAGAAGACCTGTCTTATCATGAGCATCCCGTTGCTATTCTTGAAGAAACTGAGCGCAAGACTCGCAACAAGTCTATCAAATTCCTGAAAGTGAAGTGGTCACATCATTCCGACCGTGAAGCCACCTGGGAAGGCGAGGACCACTTCTGTTCCGAATATCCGGAGTTTTTCCAGTCCTAGATCTCGGGACGAGATATTTTCGTAGTGGTGGAGTGTTGTAACGCCCCGTATGTAACTTGCCATATTTGTATTCCAACTCTTGCCATTTTCGGCACTAAGTTATGATATTCCCTGTGGTTGGGTTTTGTCTTCTTTTTTGCATTTTGTCCATGTCATGCATCTCATATCATGTCATCATGTGCATCGCATTTGCATATGTGTTCGTCTCATGCATCCGAGCATTTTCCCCGTTGTCCGTTTTGCATTCTGGCGCTCCTATGTCCTCCGGCGTCCCCTTTTGCCTCTTTTCGTGTGCAAGTGTTAAACTTTCTCGGAATGTACTGAGACTTGCTAAGCGGCCTTGGTTCACTACCGGTAGACCGCCTGTCAAGTTTCGTGCCATTTGGAGTTCGTTTGATACTCCAATGATTAACCGGGGAACCGTATAGGCCTCGTGTGTGTTGCAGCCCAACACCCCTCCAAAGTGGCCCAAAACCCATCCAAACCCCCTCCATCCTCTCGGCCGTTCGATCACGATCGCGTGGCCGAAAACCGCACCTCATTTGGACTCTCCTAGCTCCCAGAATCTATAAATAGGCCTCCCCCTCCGAAATTCGCAGACGAAACCCTAGCTCCCCCTCTCCTCACGCCGCCGGACACGTCCAGATCTGGCCGGACACATGGCACCTCCGCCGCCACTCGCCGCCGTGGCCCGGCGAGCCCATAGCGGGCCTGCCCGGCCCATCGCCGCCCTGCGCCTCCATGCGCCTCGCCCCGCCGCCCCTTCGCCGGTGCTCCTCGCCGCCGGAGCCGCCATCGCCGGTCGCCATCGACACAGGGAGCCCTGCCTGACCCCGCCCCGCGCCCCATGGTGCCGCGCCAACTCCGGCGACGCGCCGCCGACCCCGCACCGCCCGGCCTCGCCAACGCCGGTGCCTCCCCGAGCTCCTCTCCGGCGTCCCCGGCCACCGCATCCATCAATTCCGGCGAGACTCCGGCGGACTTCGGGAACCGCGCCCCGATCTGGATCTGAGAAGAACCTAGAGTTGACCCCTCTTTTTCTCTAAGTCCCTAGTTTCTTATATTTTCTAGCATTCTTCATCTTGCCATATCTCATCATCCGTAGCTCCGTTTCGTGCGTGTGGCATATCAAATTGTTCGTTAGGTTGTCCTCTTCATTTCATTCCATTGCATCATGCTTGTTTGAGTCCATCTTGATGCCTAAAATGCTGTTGCAAGAGTGCTTCATAATGTTAGTTCCTGATTCTTATTAGATTATGAGCATTTGTCATTTTTGCCATGATTAATGTGTGCCTCCTATGAACATGAGCCCTACATGTGTTTTGGGCTATGCCATGCCATCTTTACAGCGGTGTATGCCATGTATTTTTTTGATCAATGTGGTGACTAGCACAAGCATGCAAAGTAGCTCTCGTGTTGTTGCTGATTTCAGGGACTTAGAATTCTTCTACGTGTTTTCCCTGATGTTATTTTTATGCCATGTATTCATGTTGCTACAGATTGATCCATGCCTCTTTTGAGCATGTTCAGTAAGGATGATTTTGAGATATTGTTATCTTCTATCCATCCATGTCTTTGTTTGCAATTATGGTGTACCCTAGCATGACTCAATCTTGCTCTACTTTTGCTATAAAATGTTCCTGGCAGATTGTTTACGTGTTAATCAATTTTGCCGAGGTTGTTGTAGTTGATCCATGTATGCTATGAGATGGTTCTTGCCATGGTTATCTTCTTCAACATGTATTCTTGCTGGGTGTATGCTTAGTTTTTCATGCAATGCCTTGTGTTGAGTGCATCGAGATCGCAAACATGGCTACGTAACTCTGTTTTTACCATGTCCAGTTTTCTGCTAAGTCTGAATCTGTTAACGAAACTTGCTTTGTTTACATGGGTGCCATCATATCTTCTGATCCCTTTTGGCTTATGGTCAGTAAGGGACTTTTGTTATATGCTTTTATTAGTTTCATGCCATGCCTTTCTTTGCCACGATATGTTCCTGTAGCATGTTGTTATCTTGCTCTAAACATTGCTTCCCGATGTTAAGTCTGTGAACCTGATATCTTTGCAGTTTTGCCATGCTTGTTTGAACCTGCAATTCTGTGATTTAGCCGTAGCTCAGTGTTCATCTTTTGTCAAGCATCTTGAGTGGATCACTGCCATGTGTTTTGTTGCTATGTTGGAGTGCGGTAGCTTAGTTTCTTGTGGCATTTTAGATGGCATCGTGTTGTTAATCGCAGAATTGTGCCATTATTGTTTTGCTTGCCATTTGCAAACCGTGCATCCGATTCCGGTGATCTTTATATCGATTTCGACCGAAATCAACTCATCTTTCCAGCGGCGCTCTTGGTTTTCCAAGTTGAGGCATGGTTCAATCTTTTCCTTCTGGAGCACACATATGGATTACATATTACATCCCGCATATCATGCCATGTTTTGCATCATGTTGCTTGCGCATTGCACCGTGGTTGATTGTGTTCCCTTGCTTGTGTTCTTGCCTTGGGTAGAGCCGGGAGACGAGTACATGATCGAGGAACCCGTTGAGTACGCTTACGAGGATCAAGCTTACGTCAACTCGGAGAACTTTGCAGGCAAGATGACCATACCCTCGAAATCACTTCTATCTTTGCTTGCTAGTTGCTCGCTCTATTGCTATGCCTATGCCTAGATACCTACCACATGCTTTATCATGCCTGCCATATTGCCATGTCAAACCTCTAACCCACCTTATCCTAGAAAACCGTTGTTTGTCTATGTTGCCGCTTTGCTCAGCCCCTCTTATAGCGTTGATAGTTGCAGGTGAAGATGGAGTTTGTTCCTTGTTGGAACATGATTATTGTTGGGATATCATTATTATATCTTCTTTACTTTAATGCATCTATATACTTGGTAAAGGATGGAAGGCTCGGCCTTATGCCTGGTGTTTTGTTCCACTCTTTCCTCCCTAGTTTCCGTCATACCGGTGTTATGTTCTTTGATTTTGCGTTCCTTACGCGGTTGGATTATAATGTGAACCCCTTGACAGTTCGCCTTGAATAAAACTCCTCCAGCAAGGCCCAACCTTGGTTTTACCATTTGCCACCTAGCCTTTTTTCCCTTGGGTTTCGGGGACTCAAGAGTCATCTTTATTTTAACCCCCCCGGGTCAGTGCTTCTCTAAGTGTTGGTCCAAACTGGGCGATGTCCGGCGCCCCCTGGGCAACCAGGATCTATGCCAACCCGACGTCTAGCCCATCCGATGTGCCCTAAGAACGAGATATGTGCAGCTCCTATCGGGATTTGTCGGCACATTCGGGTGGCTTTGAAGGTATTGTTTTACCATTGTCGAAATGTCTTGTAACCGAGATTCCGAGTCTGATCGGATCGTCCTGGGAGAAGGAATATCCTTCGTTGTCCATGAGAGCTTCTGATGGGCTAAGTTGGTACACCCTTGCAGGGTTTTGAACTTTCGAAAGTTGTGCCCGCGGTTATGGGCAGATTGGAATTTGTTAATATCCGGTTGTAGAGAACATGACACTTAACTTAACTAAAATGAATCAACCGCGTGTGTAGCCGTGATGGTCTCTTTTCGGCGGAGTCCGGGAAGAGAACACGGTCTCATGTTATGCTTGAACGTAAGTAGTTTTAGGATCACTTCTTGATCTTTGTAGCTTCTCGACCATGCTTTGCCTTCTCTTCTCGCTCTCATTTGCGTAAGTTAGCCACCATATATGCTAGTGCTTGTTGCAGCTCCACCTCACTACCTTTCCCTACCCATAAGCTTAAATAGTCTTGATCGCGAGGGTGTGAGATTGCTGAGTCCCCGTGACTCACAGATTACTTCCAAAACCAGATGCAGGTGCCAATGATGCCATTCCAGGGGATGCGACTGAACTCAAGTGGGAGTTCGATGAGGACTCAGGATGTTACTACATTTCCTTTCCAGACGATCAGTAGTGGAGTCCAGTTGGGGAGATCGGGGATCTTATGCATTTGGGGTTGTCTTAATTTTGGTTCCGTAGTCGGACCTTGATTGTATCTGGATGATGTAATGCTATATTTATGAATTGTGTGAAGTGGCGATTGTAAGCCAACTCTGTACCTCTTTCTTATTCAGTATATGGGATGTGTAAAGATTACCCCTCTTGCGACATGCCTACAATGCGGTTATGCCTCTAAGTCGTGCGCCGACACGTGGGAGATATAGCCGCATCGTGGGTCTTATATATTGGTACTTGTACTACCTTGTCGTCCGCAAGTTGGTAGTGTTGTTAATGATCTCCGGTATGAACTTGACATTTGCTTCCAACCATCATGCCGAGGGTCGACGTGGATATAAAGATGAATCATTTGTTTTGAAATGAATTTTTAGGCACCTGATTTTTATTTGATGGGTAGCATAAGCACCTACCTTTCGAATTCCCAGTTCTCCAAATTTCTTGAAACAAGTGCATGCACTTATTATCACGATGAAAAAACAATATACCTGCTGCATCCCAGTTATTAGTCTGTGCTTGCAGAATTCTCTCATTTATTGAGCGGGTATATTGTTTTTTCAGGTCGAGCAAGTTTCAACTGTGCTGTAGACTGCCCAGGCTTGGTTTTGTTTTTAATAGGCCCAGCCCAGGGCGACACCGAGGCACAAAGATCCATCAGGTATCTACTGGCCTCTGGCCCGCCAGCGTTAGTTATATTTTGTCTTACAACATCCGCAGATAGTTTTTTTACTAAATCAAACACACAACCCAGTCCTATTTTTCTCTTTAAACGCCATGTCCTACTTCCGTTTTCTAATCTCTACCTATAGTTTTACTAGTTCATACACATATAATTATATTGAAAATACATAAAGTTCCCTTTTCATATTTACATCCTTATATTTGTTGTTGTTTTCCCTCCGAGCACTGATTTTTTACCACTGGTTTTCCCTTAAACCAACTCAATTGTCCCACATCTTGTTTTCTTACAAAAAAACAATTTTTTTGGCAAATCAATAAGTTCTTAAAAATGTTTATCATTTTGGGATTACAACAGTTCAGACTCCAATGAAATATGCAAAATAAGGTTGAACTTTTTGACCGTCATCCCGGGCAGAAAAAATAAATTACTTAAGAATTAGCAAATGGGCTGAAAATTATTAAAAAATAGCTAATGGGCTCTATGTTGTCTGCCACAGATTTGGGGGCTGACTTGTGGGCCTCACCTTCGTGTCATTCCTTTCGTAGACCTCGCCGTCATCCACCGCCCTGGTGCTCTCGGCACCGTGGTCAACGAACAACATCCGTCGGACGTGGACTGTATGTGTTGAGGCTGATAGCTGAGTCCACGGCCGCACACAAGGAAATGCCTCGTTATGACGTGCAAAATAATGATTCCTCCACCTAACATTTGGGGCCCACCGCTGACAGGTCGAACCCACCAGCTATATCTTCGCACGCAAGGAAGTGCCTCCTTATTACGCACAAAGAATGAATACTCCACCTGCTAGCTAGGACCCAGCATAGCGGGAGGCTAATATGTGGGCCTACTAAGTTGACAGGGACGGAGGGCGTTGTCAAGTTAGTCAATATGAACGATTCTAGCTCCAGTGATCGTACAATGTCCATCCTACGGCCGTGGTGCTTCTTCAAACTCTAGTCTTCTTGCTCCAGCCGCCCAAACCAGCGCCGGTTGTGCCGCCTGCTCCTGCCTCCCGTGGTTGGCTGTGCTGCTGCTACCTCTTAAGCATGCATTGGTTTTCCCTTGAAGAGGAAAGTGTGATGCAGCAAAGTAGTGTAAGTATTTCCCTCAGTTTTTGAGAACCAAGGTATCAATCTAGTAGGAGACTACACGCAAGTCTCCAAGTACCTGCACAAACAAACAAGAACCTCGCAACCAACATGATAAAGGGGTTATCAATCCCTTCACGGTCATTTACGAAAGTGAGATCTGATAGAGATAATAAGATAAATATTTTTGGTATTTTCGTGGTATAGATTGGAAAATAAAGATTGCAAAATAAGTAGTAAACTAGAATTGTAGATTGGAAACTTATATGATGTAAAGTAGACCCGGGGGCCATAGGTTTCACTAGTGGCTTCTCTCAAGATAGCATGTATTACGGTGGGTGAACAAATTATTGTCGAGCAATTGATAGAAAAGCGCATAGTTATAATGATATGTAACGCAATGATCATGAATATAGGCATCACGTCCGTGACAAGTAGACCAAACGATTCTGCATCTACTACTATTACTCCACACATCGACCGCTATCCAGCATGCATCTAGAGTATTAAGTTCATAAGAATGGAGTAATGCATTAGGCAAGATGACATGATGTAGAGGGATAAACTCAAGCAATATGATATAAACCCCATCTTTTTATCCTTGATGGCAACAATACAATACGTGTCATTTCCCTTTCTGTCACTAGGATCGAGCACCGCAAGATTGAACCCAAAGCTAAGCACTTCTCCCATTGCAAGAAAGATCAATCTAGTAGGCCAAACTAAACCGATAATTCGAACAGACTTGCAAAGATATCAAATCATGCATATCAGAATTCAGAGAAGAATCAAATAATATTCATAGATAATCAAATTCATAAACCCACAATTCATCGGATCTTGGCAAAAACACCGCAAAAAGATTTACATCGAATAGATCTCCAAGAAGATCAAGGAGAACTTTGTATTGAGATCCAAAGAGAGAGAAGAAGCCATCTAGCTAATAACTATGGACCTGAAGGTCTGTGGTAAACTACTCACACATCATCGGAGAAGCTATGGTGTTGATGTAGAAGCCCTCCGTGGTCGAATCCCCCTCTGGCAGGTCGCCGGAAAAGTCCCCAAGATGGGATATCACGGGTACAAAAGGTTGTGGCGGTGGAAAAGGTGTTTTGTGGGTCTCCCCGAAGGTTTCAGGGTATATAAGAGTATATATAGGCGATAAAAGTAGGTCGGTGGAGCTGCGAGGGGCCCACGAGGGTGGGGGGCGCACCGCCCTACCTCGTGGCCGCCTCGCTGCTTCCTTGACGTCCACTCCAAGTCTCCTAGATCACGTTTGTTCCAAAAAGAAAACCGTGCGAAGGTTTCATTCCGTTTGATATTCCTTTCTGCGAAACTGAAATAGGCAAAAAACAGCAATTTGCACTGGGCTTTCGGCTAATAGGTTAGTCCCAAAAATAATAAAAAGAAGGTATAATAAAGCCCATTAAACATCCAAAACAGATAATATAATAGCATGGAATAATAAAAAATTATAGATTCGTTGGAGACGTATCAAGCATCCCCAAGCTTAATTCCTGCTCGTCCTCGAGTAGGTAAATGATAAAAACAGAATTTTTGATGTGGAATGCTCCCTAACATAATTTTCAATGTAATTCTATTTAATGTGGCATGAATGTTCAGATCCAAAAGATTCAAGATAAAAGTTTAATATTGACATAAAAGTAGTAATACTTCAAGCATGCTAACCAAGCAATTATGTCTTATCAAAATAACATAGCCAAAGAAAGCTTATCCCTACAAAATCATATAGTTTGGCCAACCTTCATTTTCATCACACTAAATGCTCCCCTCATGCATAACCCCGATGACAAGCCGAGCAATTGGTTCATACTTTTTAACATGCTTCAGCCTTTTCAACCCTTACGTAATACATGGAATAGCACTATAGGTGGAATAGTAAATGATGATGGGGGTTATGTAGAAGACAAAAAGGGAGAACGTCTCACATTGACACGGCTAATCAACGGGCTATGGAGATGCCCATCAATTGATGCCAATGCGAGGAGTAGGGATTGCCATGCAACATATGCACTAGAGCTATAAGTGTATGTAAGCTCATGAAAAAGAAACTAAGTGGGTGTGCATCCAACTTGCTTGCTCACGAAGACCTAGGGCATTTTGAGGAAGCCCATCATTGCAATATACAAGGCAAGTTCTATAATGAAAAATTCCCACTAGTATATGAAAGTGACAAAATAAGAAGCTCTCTATCATGAAGAACATGGTGCTATTTTGAATCACAAGTGTGGAAAAAGGATAGTAACATTGTCCTTTCTCTCTTTTTCTCTCATTTTTTTATTTGGGCTTCTTTGGCCTCTTTTTTTGTTTCACTTTCCTCACATGGGACAATGCTCTAGTAATGATGATCATCACCCTTTTATTTACTCATAACTCAATGTTACAACTCGATACTAGAACAAAAATATGAGTCTATGTGAATGCCTCCGATGGTGTACCAGGATATGCAATGAATCAAGAGCGACATGTATGAAAGAATTATGAAAGTGGTTTGCCACAAATACGATGTCAACTACATGATCATGCAAAGCAATATTACAATGAGGGAGCGTGTCATAATAAACGGAATGGTGGAAAGTTGCGTGGCAATATATCTCGGAATGGCTATGGAAATGCCATAATTGGTAGGTATGGTGGCTGTTTTGAGGAAGATATAAGGAGGCTTATGTGTGATAGAGCGTATCGTATCACGGGGTTTGGATGCACCGGCGAAGTTTGCACCAACTCTCGAGGTGAGAAAGGGCAATGCTGGTACCGTAGAGGCTAGCAAATTGTGGAAAGGTAAGAGTGTGTATGATCCATGGACTCACATTAGTCATAAAGAACTCATATACTTATTGCAAAAGTTTATTAGCCCTTAAATAAAAGTACTAATACGCATGCCCCTAGAGGGATAGATTTGTGGGAAAAGACCGTTGCTCGTCCCCGACCGCCACTCATAAGGAAAGCACTCAAAGAACACCCCATGCTTCAAATTTGTCACACAATGTTTACCATACGTGCATGCTACGGGACTTGCCAACTTTAACACAAGTATTTCTCAATTTCACAATTTCCCAACTAGCATGACTCTAACATTACCACCTTTATATCTCAAAACATCTATCAAGAATCATAGTATTCAATGCACTCTATATGGAGGTTTTTATCATACCCATCTTGAATGCCTATCATATTAGGACTAATTTTATAGCCAAAGCAAATTACCATGTTGTTCTAAAAGACTCTCAAAATAATATAAGTGAAGCATGAGAGATCAATAATTTCTGCAAAATAAAACCACCACCGTGCTCTAAAAAAATATAAGTGAAGCACTAGAGCAAAATTATCTAGCTCAAAAGATATAAGTGAAGCACATAGAGTATTCTAATAAATTCTGATTCATGTGTGTCTCTCCCAAAAGGTGTGTACCGCAAGGATGATTGTGGAAAACTAAAAAGCAAACACTCAGATCATACAAGACGCTCCAAGCAAAACACATATCATGTGGTGAATAAAAATATAGCCTCAAGTAAAGTTACCGATAGACAAAGACGAAAGAGGGGATGCCTTCTGGGGCATTCCCAAGCTTAGGCTTTTGGTTTTCCTTGAATTTTACCTTGGGGTGCCTTGGGCATCCCCAATCTTAGGCTCTTGCCACTCCTTATTCCATAATCCATCAAATCTTTAGCCAAAAACTTGAAAACTTCACAACACAAAACTCAACAGAAAATCTCATGAGCTCCTTTAGTATATAAAACAAATCACCACTTTAAAGTACTGTAATGAATTCATTCTTTGTTTATATTGGTGTTAAACCTACTGTATTCCAACTTCTCTATGGTTCATACCCCCCGATACTAGCCACAGATTCATCAAAATAAGCAAACAACACACAAAAAACAGAATATGTCAAAAATAGAACAGTCTGTAGTAATCTGTAGGTTACAAATACTTCTGTAACTCCAAAAATTCTACCAAATTTGGAAAGCCTAAATAATTTGTATATTGACCTACTGCAGTTGGAATCAGTATATTATCGCTCTCTGGTAAAAAATGAAAATTATTCTCGTGAGAACATACTTTCTGTTTTTTTCAGCAAGATCAAACAACAATCATCCAAGAAGATCCTAAAGGGTTTACTTGGCACAAACAATAATTAAAAGATAAAAAACACAATCATAACAGAGGATAGATGATTTATTTATCACTAAACAGTAACAAAAAGCAAGGAACAAAAATAAAGTTGGGTTGCCTCCCAACAAGCGCTATCGTTTAACGCCCCTAGCTAGGCATAAAAACAAGAATAGATCTAGGTATTGTCATCTTTCGTATGCAATCCATAAGTGGCTCTCATAATATATTCATAAGGTAATTTGATTTTATTTCTAGGAAAGTGTTCCATGCCTTTCCTCACTGGAAATTGGAATCTAATATTTCCTTCTTTCATGTCAATAATTGCACCAATTGTTCTAAGGAAAGGTCTACCAAGAATAATAGGACATTTAGGATTGCAACCTATATCAAGAACAATGAAATCTACGGGCACATAAATCCTATTTGCAACAATAAGAACATCATTAATCCTTCCCATACGTTTCTTAATGGTGGAATCCGCAAGATGCAAATTTAAAGAACAATCATCAAATTCACGGAAACCAAGCACATCACACAAAGTTTTGGGAATCATGGAAACACTAGCACCCAAATCACATAAAGCATAACATTCATGATTTTTGATCTTAATTTGAATAGTAGGTTCCCACTACTCATAAAGTTTTCTAGGGATAGAAACTTATAATTCAAGTTTTTCTTCATAAGATTGCAGCAAAACATCAACGATATGTTTAGTAAAAGCTTTGTTTTGATCATAAGCATGAGGAGAATCTAACACAGATTGCAGCAAGGAAATACAATCTATCAAAGAAAAATTATCATAATTAAATTCCTTGAAATCCAAAATAGTGGGTTCATTGCTATGTAAAGTTTTGACCTCTTTAATCCCACTTTTATTAATTTTTGCATCAAGATCTAAAAACTCTGAATCATTGGGATGCCCTCTAACTAAAGTTGACTCATCTCCAGTACCATCTTTATCAAGATTCATATTGGCAAACAAATACTTAATAGGAGACACACCAATCACTTTTAGATCTTCATCATTATTATCATGAAAACTAGAAGAACACGCTTTTACAAACTAGTCTTTTTTAGCACGCATCCTAGCGGTTCTTTCTTTGCACTCATCAATGGAAATTCTCATGGCTTTGAGAGACTCATTGATATCATGCTTAGGTGGAATATATCTAAGTTTCAAAGAATCAACATCAAGGGAAATTCTGTCCAGCTTCCTAGCCAACTTATCAATCTTAAGCAATTTTTCTTCAAGCAAAGCACTGAAATACTTTTGCGAATTCATAAATTCTTTAACACTAGTCTCAAAATCAGAGGGCATCTTATTAAAATTTCCATAAGAGTTGTTGTAGGAATTACCATAATTATTAGAGGAATTACTAGGGAACGGCCTAGAATTAAAGTTTCCTCTATACGCGTTGTTACCAAAATTGTTCCTACCAACAAAATTCACGTCCATAGATTCATTATTATTCTCAATAAAAGTAGACAAAGGCATATCATTAGGATCATAAGAAACACTCTTATTAGCAAACAATTTCATAAGTTCATCCATCTTTCCACTCAAGACATTAATATCTTCTATCGCATGAACCTTTTTACTAGTAGATCATTCAGTGTGCCACTAAGAATAATTAACCATAATATTATCTAGGAGTTAGGAGCTTCTCCTAAAGTGATTTCCATAAAAGTGCCTCCCGCGGTCGAATCTAAAAGATTTCTAGAAGCAAAATTCAATCTAGCGTAAAAATTATGTATAATCATCCATAAATTCAAACCATGTGTAGGGCAATTACGTATCATTAATTTCATCCTCTCCCAAGCTTGTGCAACATGCTCATTATCAAGTTGCTTAAAATTCATAATATCGTTTCTAAGAGAGATGATCTTAGCGGGAGGAAAATACTTAGAGATAAAAGCATCTTTGCACTTATTCCATGAATCAATACTATTTTTAGGCAAAGAAGAGAACCAAGTTTTAGCACGATCTCTAAGCGAAAACGGAAATAGCTTCAATTTAACAATATAATTATCCACATCTTTCTTCTTTTGCATGTCACATAAATCAACAAAGCTGCTTAGATGGGTAGCGACATTTTCACTACGAAGGCTAGTAAATTTATCTTTCATGACAAGATTCAGCAAAGTAGTATTAATTTCACAAGATTCGGCATCAGTAAGAGGAGTGATGTCTACTACACAACCTTCTTCTTGTAGACATTGTTGGGCCTCCAAGTGCAGAGGTTTGTAGGACAGTAGCAAATTTCCCTTAAGTGGATGACCTAAGGTTTATCAATCCGTAGGAGGCGTAGGATGAAGATGGTTTCTCTCAAGCAACCCTGCAACCAAATAACAAAGAGTCTATTGTGTCCCCAACACACCCAATACAATGGTAAATTGTATAGGTGCACTAGTTCGGCGAAGAGATGGTGATACAAGTGGTATATGGATGGTAGATAAAGGTTTTTGTAATCTGAAAATATAAAAATAGCAAGGTAACTAATGATAAAAGTGAGTGTAAACGGTATTACAATGTGTTGAAACAAGGCCTAGGGTTCATACTTTCGCTAGTGCAACTTCCCTCAACAATAATTACATAATTGGATCACATAACTATCCCTCAACATGCAACAAAGAGTCACTCCAAAGTCACTAATAGCGGAGAACAAACAAAGAGATTATGGTAGGGTACGAAACCACCTCAAAGTTATTCTTTCCAATCAATCCATTGGGCTATTCCTATAAGTGTCACAACCAGCCCTAGAGTTTGTACTAGAATAACACCTTAAGACACAAATCAACCAAAACCCTAATGTCACCTAGATACTCCAATGTCACCTCAATTATCCGTGGGTATGATTATACGATATGCATCACACAATCTTAGATTCATCTATTCAACCAACACATAGAACCTCAAAGAGTGCCCCAAAGTTTCTACCGGAGAATCACGACGAAAACGTGTGCCAACCCCTATGCATAGGTTCATGGGCGGAACCCGCAAGTTGATCACCAAAACATACATCAAGTGAATCACGTGATATCCCATTATCACCACAGATACGCACGGCAAGACATACATCAAGTGTTCTCAAATCTTTAAAGACTCAATCTGATAAGATAACTTCAAAGGGGAAACTCAATCCATTACAAGAGAGTAGAGGAGGGAGAAAACATCATAAGATCCAAATAAAATAGCAAAGCTCGCGATACGTCAAGATCGTATCACCTCAAGAACACGAGAGAGAGAGAGATTAAACACATGGCTACTGGTACATACACTCAGTCCCGAAGGAGAACTACTCCCTCCTCGTCATGGAGAGCACCGAGATGATGAAGATGGCCACCGGAGAAGGATTGCCCCCTCCGGCAGGGTGCCGGAACGGGTCTAGATTGGTTTTGGTGGCTACACAGGCTTCTGGCGGCGGAACTCCCGATCTATTGTGCTCCCCGATCGTTTTAGGGTATATGGATATATATAGGCGGAAGAAATACGTCAGGGGGGCCACGAGGGGCCCACGAGGGTGGGCGCCCCCCCTACCTCGTGGCTTCCTCGAAGCTTCCCTGACGTGGACTCCAAGTCTCCCGGGTTGCTTTCCTTCCAAAAATAAGTTCAGTCAAGTTTCAGGTCAATTGGACTCCGTTTGATTTTCCTTTTCTGCGATACTCTAAGACAAGGAAAAAACAGAAACTGGCACTAGGCTCTGGGTTAATAGGTTAGTCCCAAAAATAATATAAAAGTGTTTAAAGCCCATAAACATCCAAAACACATAATATAATATCATGGAACAATCAAAAATTATAGATACATTGGAGATGTATCAGCATCCCCAACCTTAATTCCTGCTCGTCCTCGAGTAGGTAAATGATAAAAACATAATTTTTGATGTGGAATGCTACCTAACATATTTCTCCATGTAATTCTCTATTGTGGGAAGAATATTCAGATTCATAAGATTCAAGACAAAAGTTTAATATTGACATAAAAATAATAATACTTCAAACATACTAACTAAGCAATCATGTCTTCTCAAAATAACATGGCCAAACAAAGTTCATCCCTACAAAATCATATAGTTTAGTCATGCTCCATTTTCGTCACACAAGAATGCTCTCATCATGCACAACCCTGATGACAAGCCAAGCAATTGTTTCATACTTTAGTAATCTCAATCATTTTTCAACTTTCACGCAATACATGAGCGTGAGCCATGGATATAGCACTGTGGGTGGAATAGAATATAATGAGGGGGTTATGTGGAGAAGACAAAAAGGAGAAAGTCTCACATCGACAGGGCTAATCAATGGGCTAGGGAGATTCCCATTAATTGGTGTCAATGCAAGGAGTAGGGATTGCCATGCAACGGATGCACTAGAGCTATAAATGTATGAAAGCTCAATAAAAGAAACTAAGTGGGTGTGCATCCAACTTGCTTGTTCATGAAGACCTAGGGCACTTAAGGTGGCCCATTGTTGGAATATAGAAGCCAAGTTCTACAATGAAAATTTCCCACTAGTATATGAAAGTGACAAAAGAAGAGACTCTCTATCATGAAGATCATGGTGCTAAATTGAAGCACAAGTGTGTAAAAAAGGATAGTAGCATTGTCCCTTTTATTTTTTTTATTTTTTTTATTTGGCCTTTTTTTGGGACAATTCTCTATGAATTATGGTCATCACACTTCTATTTCTTTACAACTCAAGAATTACAACTCGATACTTAGAACAAGAGATGACTCTATATGAATGCCTCCGGCGGTGTACCGGGTTATGCAATGAACCAAGAGTGACATGTATGAAAGAATTATGAATGGTGGCTTTGCCACGAATACTATGTCAACTACATGATCATGCAAAGCAATATGAGAACGATGACACGTGTCATAATAAACGGAAAGGTGGAAAGTTGCATGGCAATATATCTCGGAATGGCTATGGAAATGCCATAATAGGTAGGTATGGTGGCTATTTTGAGGAAGATATAACACTACTGGAATCAGCTACTTTGCCATCTGCCAGCTCTTTGCCGTCTGCTGGCGGACGGCAAAGAAGCTCTTTGCCATCAGCTACCCAAAAGCAGACGGCAAAGAACTGGCTGATGGCAAAGTACTTCTTTGCCATCAGCCAATTCTTTGCCGTCCGCTAGCAGACGGCAAAGAAGCTTTGCCGTCGGCTAGCGGACGGCAAAGAGGGAGGGGCCCCACTGACGAGCTGGTTTAAAAAAACTTAACGGCCCCCCTCTTTCCCGTCTGCTAGCCGACGGCAAAGAGCAAGTAAGCGGACGGCAAAGGGGGGCGGACGGCAAACGTTTAGGTTACTAACAGCGCCCCACCCCGCCCATCTCTCTGTTTGATCTGTCCCCCTCTCCTCCCCGACGACCACCGCCACCCGCCACCCACTGCCGCCCCCTTGCCCCACCTCCCCTCGCCCCCCGCCCCACCGTCCGCACTGCCGCCCACCCGTCGCCGCCCCCTGGCCCCACCGCCCCTCGCCCCGTCGCCCCCACCACGCCACCGCCCCGGCGTCCCGCCCGCGCCGGAGCCAGGCTCGCCGCGGGCCCCCTGCGTCCGCCTCGCGCCCCCCCGTCCCGGAGCTAGGCTCGCCGCCGCCCCTGCGCCGCCGCCCGGAGGCAGGCTCGCCCCTAGGCCTGGTCTGCCTCCCCCCGCCCCTGCGTCCGCCTCGCGCCCCCCCGGAGCAGGCTCGCCGCCGCCCCGGAGCCAGGCTCGCCGCCGCCCCTGCGCCGCGCCGCCCCCTCCATCCTTCATCGAGAGGAGCCAAGGTGAGCATTTTTTTTGTTTTTTTCTACTGTTTTTCTTTGCTGTTTAGGTTTAATTAGGTTATTGATAGGTTTAGGTTAGTGGTTGGTTTAGGTTAGTGCTAGATTTAGGTTTAGATAATTAGAAGAAGAAGAAAGTTGAAAAAAAGAAGAAGTAGAAGAAGAGGAAAAAGGAAAAAAGGAAGAAGAATAAGAAGAAAGTTGAAAGAGAGAGAAAGAAGAGGAGGAGAGGAGGAAGAGAGGAGGAGAAGAAGAAAGAAAAGAAGAAGAAGACCCCGACGCGCCACCCCGACACCCCGACCCCCCCCCCCCGCACCCCCGCCCCGACCCCGACACCCCCGCCCGACCCCGACCCCCCGCCACCCCGACCCGACCCCGACCCCGACCCGTGAACCGACACGCCAACCCGGACGAACGTACCCCCCGACACCCGACCCTACCGACACCCGACACCCCGACACCGACACCACCCCGACAACCGACCCCTACCCCGACCCCGACACCGACCCCGAAACAGCACCCCGACCCAACGGCACCCCGACACCGACAGGACACCCCGACCACCCGACACCTCCCGAAAAGGTGTTCTTTGGCCTTCCAGAGGCCGACGGGGTCATATATTTGTGAATTATTAGTTAGGTCATATATTTTTCGATTTTGTTATGAAAAACATCATATATAATTGTGTTGATCGTGTAGTTTTAAATGTGCAGTTGTTTCATCGCTGCGAGGTTTGGTGTTCGACGACCTCGCCGTGCGTTTGACGAGCTCTGCCCCTTCGTTCGTGGGTGAGCACAAATGACAAGTCCTCCTCCCCCATTAATTATTTGATCTATTCCGATGAAACTTGATAGCTAGCTATATATGTGTCTTGAATCATCAGTTTGCGTAACCAATATGTGTCTCCCGTTCGAAAGCGTCATAGTTATAAATATGCATGCATTTGCATATTTATAACCATGATTCTTTCGAATTGTCCAACGCTATCCATGGACAGCCCGAGTATGTGTAGATTGGGTTCGTTTTCCCATATGCATTGCTCCGGATCCGACGCATATATTTCGTCAGTGCCTCCCCTGTTGTTCTCCGGGTACACATCCTCTCTGTTTATTGCAGAGACGTGTATCAGGAGAACAGCGGGGAGGTGCTGCCGAAATTTTGCGTCGGATCTGGAGCATAGCATGGGAAAATGAACCCAATCTACACATACACGGGTGGGATTAGGACCTATCATTACCTATTAGAGTGTAGGTTGCATGGACGTAATAAAATTGACAAAGTAGATCAACTGATGAATATATACATGGTGAATTACATATATAATTGTTGTGTGTCCAGTAGCTCTGAAAGTCAAGATGAGTGACCGTGCGTGGATGTATACCAGTCACACTGGTCAGAACAAATGGAGCGCTGAATGGTTCACAAAAACTAAGGGGTTTGTGCAAGCCGCATTTGCAAATGGCCAAAAGAAAACCTGGTGCCCCTGTTTTCGGTGCGGCAATTGGGAAAAGAAGACAGAGGCTGAAATGGGCAAACACCTGCAGAAGAGTGGTTTTATGCCCGATTATACGGTGTGGACATTTCATGGTGAGTCTGCCCAACGTGACCGAGCTGAGGTGGATCGTCGTCGCACCGACGAGCATGATACCGGGATGGAAAACATGGTGCAAGGCTATGATGATGCTCGGGATTCGGACGAGGAGATGGAGGAATCTGCAAAGGCCTTCAATGAAATGTTGGAGTCTTCGAAACGTCCGCTCCACGAGCACACTGAGCTTTGTCAGTTGGATGCCATCTCACAAGTAATGGCTCTGAAGGCTCAGTTCAACTTGGGCAGATAATGCTATGACGCAATTATGACAGTATTTGGACGCTTTCTACCCAAAGGCCATGTAATGCCTGCAAACCTGTACCAGTCGGACAAAATCCTCCATGCACTGAAGATGCCCTATGAGAAGATACATGCCTGTGAGAAAGGATGTGCCTTATTGAGGCTTGACTATGCGGACTTGAACTATTGTCCCATTTGCAAGTCTTCCAGGTATATTGTGGTAGACAACGGTATGGGTGAGAAGACACAGACCAAAATCCCCGTTAGTGTTCTTTGGTATATGCCAATCGTACCAAGACTTCAACGTCTTTTCATGGTTGAAGAGACGGCCAGACAAATGACATGGCACAAAACAGGCAAAAGAACCGAACTAGATGCAGATGGGAATCTGATGATGGTACACACATCGGATGGTGTTGCGTGGAAAAAGTTTGATGAATTACATGCTGACAAAGCGGCAGATCCGAGGCATCCTCGAGTCGGCATCAGCACGGATGGGTTCAGTGTGTTTGGTATGACGGCAGCCCAATACAGTTGTTGGCCCGTATTTTTCTTTCCACTCAATCTCCCCCTCCCCCGGACAGATTATGCAAAGAAAGAACATTTTCCTGACGTTGATAATTCCAGGACCCAACTATCCGGGCAAAAATATGAATGTGTACATGCAGCCGCTTAAGGACGAATTGCAAGAAGCCTGGGATAATGGGTTCAAGACATACGACGCCTTTAGCAAATGGAACTTCATAATGCGTGTCTGGTACATGTACTCGACGCATGACTTGCCGGCGTATGCGCTATTCGTTGGCTGGTGTGTGCATGGAAGGTTCCCGTGCCCCACATGCAAGGGAGCTCTTGAGTTTCATTGGCTTCAGGCCGGTCGCAAGTTTTCTTGCTTCGACATGCATAGACAGTTCTTGGATCCTTGCCATAAGTTCAGGAAAGACAAGAAGAACTTCATCAGGGGTAGAGTTGTCAAAAACTCTGCACCACCTGCATTGACAGGCCAACAGACCCTGGATCAGTTAAACGCTCTCGAGCCAGATCCACAACGTCTAGGGTACTTCAAGGGGTATAATACTAAGCACGCGTGGACTCACAAAACATGCTTATGGGATCTGCCTTACTTCAAAGACCTCCTTTGCCCACACAACATCGACGTGATGCACACTGAGAAGAATATCGCCGAGGCACATTTTGGTACATTGTTCGGCATAGATGGGAAGTCAAAGGATAATACTAAGGCTAGAGTCGATCTGGAGGCGCTATGTGATAGGCCGTTACAAAACATGAAAGAACCGAAAGGAAAGCAGAACTGGACGAATCCAAAGGCATGGTTTAATCATGGAAGGCCAGCTATGAGGGAAATTCTCTTGTGGGTGCAACAGAAGTTGATGTTCCCCGATGGGTATGCAGTGAATCTAAAGAGGGGAGCGAATCTTGATAAACTGAAGATATTTGGTCTCAAGAGTCATGATTGGCACATATGGATTGAGCGGGTAATGCCGGTGATGTTGCGTGGCTTCATCCTTGAGGATGAATGGCTAGTACTGGCAGAACTCAGCTATTTCTTCCGTGTTCTTTGTGCGAAAGAACTATCGCCTGGCGTGCTAGAAGAAATGGAAGAGTTGGCGCTGGAGTTGATCTGCAAGTTAGAGAAGATCTTTCCATCGGGCTTCTTTAATCCAATGCAGCATTTGATTTTGCATCTCCCGACCGAGGCAAGATTGGGGGGCCCATGCAAAATAGTTGGTGCTACCCAACTGAGAGGATGCAGAAGACGCTTCGAAAAAAATGTAAAAATAAACGTAGAATTGAAGCATCGATGGCTGAGGCATTCATCACAGAGGAGGCGGCAAACTTCGTAACAGCGCACTATGAAGCCAAAAATCGTCATTTGCATAATCCGAAGCCTCGGTACAATGCTGACGAGCCTAAAAAGGGTGGATCCAACCTCAGCCTATTCAAAGGGAATCTCGCACCAGCTAGTGTTTCACATCCAGTATCTTTGGATAACGAAGAATGGCGGACCATTTCGTTGTATATCTTCAACAACCTGATAGAAGTGCGGCCGTACATCGAGTAAGTTCTCGGTACATTGTTTCGCAACTTCTATTTCCTTTGAACTACTCTTATTCCTGGATATGTCATACAGTCGATACGTCGCCATATTCTTGTATGGAGCGGAGATCCAAAAGGATTCCGTCGAAGAGTATGAGCTTCTCGCAAAGCAAGGAGGTGGCTATCCCGGTTTCATCTCTTGGTTCAAACAAACGGTAATTTCTATTAGACAATTTCATTTCATTCGCTAATTTGTGCATAATGCAACAATCCTTTCATATTAAACTTGTAGGCTAATTCAGAGTCTATGGACGCCGAATTGAGACAAGTCGCTAATGGTTTTGACTATAAGGTCCGTTCATTTGACAAGTATGACATCAACGGGTATCGCTTTCGTACCTATGGCAAAGAGCTATCTATGGCCGACCGAAAGTCTACAAATTGTTGTGTATCTGCTATCGGCGAAGGAGGTACCGAGTATTATGGGAGAGTTGAAGCAATTTATGAACTTTTGTTCTATGGTGAAAACCCACCGAATGTCGTAGTCTTCAAATGTTATTGGTTTCAGCCGAAGGAGACTAGAAGGACTCATGAACATATAGGGCTAGTTGAAATCAACCAAAGCACTCATTTAGATGTTCCTGATGTCTATATTATGGCTCAACAGGCGACCCAAGTATTCTATCTACCGTGGGCCTGCCAAACTAATCCAAATCTGAAAGGTTGGGATGTCATTTATGAAGTGCCGCCACGTGCTAGACTTTCTCCCCCAAAGGAAGAGGATTATGAACCTCACATTAATCCAGACACATATGAAGGAGAATTCTTCCAAGAGACACGTCTTTCCAAAAAGCGTTTCAAGAACTGCTATACTTCACCCCAAAACATTGAAGTAGACAGCGACAATGAATCCGACATCACCCCAGAGGAGGAACAAGAAGAGCCGGAACAAGAAGAGGTTACTGTTGCGGATGACCTGTCAATGCTTGACCGATTACGTCAAGGTGGCCTTGCACATGTTGATGCCAATGAAACCTATGAGCCCATCATTGATTATAGTGATGATGATGATTATGCATTTATTGATGATACTGACCGAGATTATTAGTAGTGTCAGGTATTCAATTTTTTTATGTTGTACTTGATGATGATACACTTAAGTGATATACATATTATTATTCATGTCGGTACTTTTTTTATGTTGTACTAATTTCGTTTATTCTTTGTCATGGCAGGTGTTGAAAGATGGTGGGCGCTGGTCGGGAGCGCGCCGAGGCCCCTTCTTCGTCGGCGCGTGGTGCGAGGTCTTCCATTCCACACGCACCTCTCCGCCGAGCGTTGCTGGACAGTATGGCGACACCACCGGGCCCTTCTTCATCGACCGCGGTGCCCAGCAGGGGACGAGGTAAGAAGAAGAGAGGAGGTGGAGCACGTGGTCGCGGGAGAGGAGGTAGGGTGACTCTTACGGCGCCTTCCTCGCCACCGCCCCCAGCTGTTTCACCCGAGCACGTGACT
The DNA here is from genome assembly GCF_003073215.2 of Triticum urartu. Lineage (NCBI taxonomy): Eukaryota > Viridiplantae > Streptophyta > Magnoliopsida > Poales > Poaceae > Triticum > Triticum urartu. Next base: position 295,891,591 of record NC_053028.1, read on the forward strand.
GCTAGGGTGGACTCGTCTGAGGAGGAGGCTGCACGGACTCCGGTCCACGAGTCTTCGGCCCACGAGCCTCGGGTCGACGGGCCTTCGGCCCACGAGACTTGGGCCCACGAGACCCCGGAGGAGCACACGTCTGGATGGGGTACCTGGTCGGGTCAGCCTGAGGATGGCAGGGAGCCGAGTGGCCATGCTGATGATGGCGGGGAGCCGACTGATGAGGAGGGGAGGAGGGGGGCAACGTCTACCAGCGTGGTGCTACACGGCTCCCGTCCGTGCCGGCGACCCATGAGCAGAGGTGGTTGATTTTCCCTGATGGGGAGAGGTAAGTGCATTTAATCTTTTTGTACCTTCTGCATTCACGTTTCTTCAAATAACTGATGTGTTGGCCTTGTCATGCTGCAGGGGTTGGGACCACCATGAAAGTGTCCGCCGGCCCAACTCCGTCCTTGGAGTTCTGATTCGGAAAACTTCCCAGGGTTTGTCACGTTGCCTGGTGAGGGTCGGCTTCGAGAGGTTGGATTGACTTGGGAGCACTACTTGGCTGTCCCGGCCCCGCCGGGTGAGATTATCGACGGTGTCTTGTGAAAGACGAGGGCAGACGTCATGATCAGAAAGTTCTGGGTAATTGCTCCTTTACACAATTAAAAATCTTCAACTAGCTAGATATTAATTGTACTAATCAATATTTTCTCATTTGATTGCAGACATTCTACAGGTGTGAGGAGAGATATGAGGAGGAGGCGGATCATGTTATCCACAAGGAGTGCAAGCGCCTACTTCAGAACTTACGGCATGAGGTTCGGGTGCAGGCTGTTCGAGACTACTACGCCGGGCGTGGTATCAAGAAGCCCAAGAAGGAGTGTCGCGATAAGTTCTTGAGTAAGGAGAAGTACATGAAGGTAATTCTTAAGGCCTTGTACTTCCATCATTTAGTAATTCATAGCCTTAGCGCTCAAGTTTCTATTTGCTAACTTAGGCCCCTCCGAGATGGTGTGCGGATCGGATGGATTGTTGGGAGGTGTTGGTCAATGCGTGGTGCTCAGAAGAATGGCTGGCCACCCACAAAGAGGCCAAGGACAAACGTGCCCAAATGGAAGGTGTGCCACACCACCAAGGCAGCTCCAACTTATTTCAGTACGGGCGGAACTGGGTATGTGGTTTGCTTCATGATTCATGCAATTCATTCATCATGCTAGCTTTAGCCCTTTAATTACTAATTTACTTTCTTTCTCTCTTTCAGGCACGCTACAATAAGGCGGATAAGGTGCCAGAGGTGTACGACCTGTATGCCATGGCCCACACTGGCCCTTACAAGAAAGTCAAGGCATTCTCTGCGTCTGACCTCGATGATCCAAAGAACTTCACCAACATCTCCGCCCACGACAAGCTCGTGCAATATAGAGATCAGGGGAAGGCGAGGAAAGGGGAGGACTTTAACCCGAGCCAGGGTCCCATTGATACAGAGCTGCTGATGATATCTGGTGGCGGGAGGTCCCATGGCTCCATAGCCATGGGAGATGGACTTATCCGTTGTCCTAGCACTCTCCCGGAGATCAAGGCGCGCCAGTCGAGCTCCGCTCCTGAGATAAGGCCTCGTGAACGGCTAGTCCAACTCGCCTTCAAGGTTAGTTATACGTACTCAGCTATCTTTCTGCATTACATTGTGTGCGCTTCCATCAATGATTACAAATGGTCATGTGAGCGGTGTTGCAGGCTGCTATAGAGAGTAAGAGAGATAGAACGGAGAAACTTCTGGCGGAGGCGACGGAGAGGCAGCGGGAGTTGGAGGAGAGGACGACAAAGATGTTGGAGGAGGAGAGGGCACGGAATGACTTGCAGGCAAGGGCCATGTACGAGCTCCTTGTGGTAAGTTTCTTCTGCAGATTACTTGCTAGTCTTAACATTTGAGTCTCATTACTAACTAGTATGACTGTTGTGAAAACCAAATGTGCAGTCTGTGTGCGAGAAGTCCGGTCAGACCGCTCCGCCGATGCCAGTGATTGCTCCTGGGAGCACGGTGAGTTTAATTTGAATGGACATTACTTGCTAGTCTTAACATTTGAGTGTCATAATGCTAACGAGACATTGGAAATGATCTTTGGTGCAGCTTAACTCCAGAAACGCATCGCACGATCCTTCTCCAGCTACCGGCGAGAGCCAGCCCGCTCCTTCTCCAGCTACCGGCGCGAGCCAGCCCGGTCCTACACCTCCGTGATCACGGTAAGTTTCTCTAGTGTTTTGCTTAACAAATGCATAAAGACCTAGACTTAGCTTTATTTCCTCCAATATGCTTACCATAATGACCTAGAGTTAGCTTCTTTTCCTCCAAAATGACTTAATAAGCTTACTGACCTCATAAACCATCCATTCTACCTAAGTTAGCTCTAAAACGATATGTACTTAGCTTACTTATTTCAAAAATTGCATAATTAACTTAGTTAGCTCATAAACGATCCATTTTACCTAAGTTAGCTCTAAAATGACTCATTTTACCTTAGTTAGCTTATAAGTGATCCAATTTATCCAAGTTAGCTCTAAAATGACCCATTTTACGTAGATTAGCTCCTAAATGATCCATTTTACCTACGTTAGCTTTAAAATGACCCATTTCACCTAGGTTAGCTCCAAAATGACCCATTTCACCTAGGTTAGCTCCAAAATGACCCATCTTACCTAGGTTAGCTTATAAATGATCTAGTTTATCCAAGTTAGCTCTAAAATGACCCAATTTACCTACAGTAGCTCCTAAACGATCCATTTCACCTAAGTTAGCTAAAAACGATCCATTTCACCTAAATTAGCTCTTAAATGATCCATTTCACCTAAGTTTGCTCAAAAAAGATCCATTTCACCTTAGTTAGCTCAAAAACACCTTAGTTAGCTCATAAATGATCCATTTCACCTAAGTTAGCTCATAAATGATCCATTTCACCTAAGTTAGCTAAAAAACGATCCATTTCACCTTAGTTAGCTCAAAAACGATCCATTTCACCTTAGTTAACTCATAAATGATCCATTTCAACGCTCATAAATGATCCATTTCACCTAAGTTAGCTCAAAAACAATCCATTTCACCTTAGTTAGCTCAAAAAGATCCATTTCACCTTAGTTAGCTCATAAACGACCCATTTCAAGTAAGTTAGCTCATAAATGATCCATTTCACCTAAGTTAGCTCATAAATGATCCATTTCACCTTAGTTAGCTCAAAAACTATTCATTTCACCTTAGTTAGCTCAAAAACGATGCCCTTCACCTTAGTTAGCTCATAAATGACCCATTTCAACTAAGTTAGCTCATAAATGATCCATTTCAACTAAGTTAGGTCATAAACAACCCATTTCAACTTAGTTAGCTCATATATGATCCATTTCAACTAAGTTAGCTCATAAATCACATATACTTCTTGTTCTAGTCTTCTTCTTGTTCTAGTCACCTATTTCTAACTTTCTTATTTACCATTTTGCAGATTTCATTCACTTCATGGAACCTAGCTTGCTATGATGGAGTGCTTGCTTTTCCTTTCATGAAACTTTGCATTGTATCTAGCTTGCTATGATGGAACTTCCTATCTTGATGAAACTTTCCATTGTAATATGTATATGGATGGAACTTGCTTAGGTATGAACAATGTGTATGGATGAAACTTATGTGATATGTGATATGTGATATGAAACTTATGTGCTGGATATCTGATATGGAAATATATCTATATATGTCATATATATTTGCTCTGAAAATTGTTGGATTCAAAAAAACAGAAAAAAAAGAGCCAATATGCAGGCTCTTTGCCGTCTGCCACCGACGGCAAAGAGCTCTTTGCCATCAGCAGCAGACGGCAAAGAGGCCACGTGGCAGGCAGCTGTGCTTCCTGGGAGGCTGACCAATTTGGTCAGCTTGCCTACAGTGGCTGATGGCAAAGGCTTTGCCGTCCGCGGCGGACGGCAAAGAGCAAAAACTTTGCCTACAGCGGCGGACGGCAAAGGCCTGCCGTGTAGTGACGTCGGCTGACATCACACGGCGGACGGCAAAGGCCTTCCGAAGTTTGCCGTCAGCGGCGGACGGCAAAGGCCTGCCGTTAGCCAACTAACGGAGTAACAGCGCACTTATTGCCGTCTGCACTCTTTGCCGTCCGCTGCTGATGGCAAAGGCTCCTTTGCCGTCAGCCGCCCGAAGCAGACGGCAAAGTACCTCTTTGCCGAACCTTACTTTGCTGTCACCTTTTGCCATCCGCGGTGGACGGCAAAGACCTTTGCCCTCAGCCATCCATGCCTTTGCCGTCCGCCATGGCTGACGGCAAAGTAGCTGATTCCTGTAGTGTAAGGAGGTTTATGTGTGAAAGAGTGTATCATATCACGGGGTTTGGATGCACCGGTGAAGTTTGCACCAACTCTCAATGTGAGAAAGGGCAATGCACGGTACCGAAGAGGCTAGCAATGATGGAAGGGTTAGAGTGCGTATAATCCATGGACTCAACATTAGTCATAAAGAACTCACATACTTATTGCAAAAATCTACAAGTCATCAAAAACCAAGCATTACGCGCATGCTCCTAGGGGGGCAGATTGGTAGGAAAAGACCATCGCTCATCCCCGACCGCCACTCATAAGGAAGATAATCAAATATCACCTCATGTTTCAAATTTGTTACACAACATTTACCATACGTGCATGCTACGGGACTTGCAAACTTCAACACAAGTATTCCTCAAATTCACAACTACCCAACTAGCACAACTTTGATATCACTATATCCATATCTCAAAACAATCATCAAGTATCAAACTTCTCTTAGTATTCAATGCACTTATATGAAAGTTTTTATTATATCCCTCTTGGATGCCCATCATATTAAGACTAGTTTCATAACCAAAGAAAACTACCATGCTGTTCTAAAGACTCTCAAAAGAATATAAGTGAAGCATGAGAGTTCATCTATTTCTTCAAAATAAAACCACCATTGTGCTCTAAAAAGATATAAGTGAAGCACTAGAGCAACAACAAACTACTCCGAAAGATATAAGTGAAGATCAATCATTAGTCGAATAATTATGCAACTATGTGATGACTCTCTAACATTTAAGAATTTCAGATCTTGGTATTTTATTCAAACAGCAAGCAAAACAAAAGTAAATAAAATGACGCTCCAAACAAAACACATATCATGTGGCGAATAAAAATATAGCTTCAAGTAAAGTTACCGATGAATGAAGACGAAAGAGGGGATGCCTTCCGGGGCATCCCCAAGCTTAGGCTTTTGGTTGTCCTTGGATATTACCTTGGGGTGCCTTGGTCATCCCCAAGCTTAGGCTCTTGCCACTCATTATTTCATATTCCATCGAATCTTTACCAAAAACTTGAAAACTTCACAACACAAAACTTAACAGAAAACTCGTAAGCTCCGTTAGCGAAAGAAAACAAAACACCACTTCAAGGTACTGTAATGAACTCATTCTTGATTTATATTGGTGTTAAACCTACTGTATTCCAACTTCTCTATGGTTTATAAACTACTAGCAAAAAAATGCCCGTGCGTTGCACCGGGTGAAATATTAAGTATAAATTGCTCCACGTGCTATTATGCAACATTTTTTAATATAATTTTTGCAAATGTCAGCAATAAGGTCAATGTAACCTTTGAGTGTAGCAATTATGATCTCGACGCACCGCGATCTAGCAGGTCTGTGCAACAGGATTATAATGAATGAAATTGCTATCTTTCCTCTAAAAGAAACAGAAATAAGGCAACCTGCAAAAATAAGGCTCGACAAGGTTTTCATCTGTGGTGACGACGGACCCTGTTTGTACTTCCTAGGTTGCAACACCAGGACAACCCGATACAAATGCTCGTGCATTGCAACGGGGAAAAAGTATCCACGTACTTAACATTTATAACTCGTAAATACATTTAATTCAATGATGCTTCCCTACAAGCAAACAAAATTTGCAATGTACTTGGGTTGACCGGGTGGAGGAACTGGATGGAAGAGTGCGTTTCGTATCCCACTGGCGAGAGCAGGATAAAGATACTCCGTACTTGGGCTAATACAATAGGGAAAATCGAGGAGTTCATGTCACTGATCTGAGCCACTAACCCTGTTTTCCATTTAATTTCGATTCCCTCTCCATTCTCTCCTGTTGTTCATCTTGTTCACACCACATAAAGGTTCTGAATTGTGTATTTGTATATTGGCTTCTGGTTCTATTTGCAATAAACAGAATAAAATATTAGGTTGACTCATAATAGCTTTCAGACACCGAAATTGAGACATATGGCCAAGCATGTTGTCACTGCTGTGCTGCAAAGGTAGGCACGAGAAACATGTATGAGGCCACCAAACAATTCTTTTGTGTTATGAATGTACTCCAAAAGGACCAATCATACTAAAATATCATGGTACTGATTTTTAACATAATTTATTCCTCTCCAACTGAATTAAATGAATATATATTTGAAAAGATGCCATGTGCCACCTTCAAACTTCAAAGAAACGATTGTCATGTATAATGTTTTGTCACATTCAATCTTGTACAATTAATCTAGTTTCACAAGAAGACATTGGGCTATCCCTTGGCAATACTCTGAATCTGGTTCATCAACATGTGTAAGACAAATCTAAACATATACGAAAATCAAGATCCAACAAATACGCTAGCAAAAGTATTTAGTTTCATCTTGTTGTTTGGACATGAAGTAAGAACATGAATCAATTTATGTGATGAGGATGTGTCTAGTTTCACCTTGAAAGGAATTGTTATGATTACTAAGAACAAAATATTTAGTTTCATCTTGCTGTCTAGAAAGGAAGTGTTATGATTACTATGAAAAATATCCTCATGCACCAAACACCTGATGAAATTAGAATGAAACTTCAGGGTGTCACTACTTGAGAACTTGCTCAGTATTCCAAATTACAAACCTTACCTATACGGAACGGACGAGCAACCCTACCCCATTTTTCTATTATACTAATCTTCCGCCAGGCAATACATTTAGCTCCATCAATTAACATGAGCAGAACAATCCAGCTCAATTTTCTGTCAATCTGAACCCCTTGACGTGCAAAGGCCGCCCCTCTTCAATGGCCAGTAAACAGAGTGCATGTGCGCTCCCAGACTCACAATACCAAAATGAAACTCGATTGACCATGTGTTATGGGTAGTTCGCAATGCCAACACGCCACAGCAAATCTGAGCCAACAAAAATTCAACCTCGTCCTTGGCTAACCAGAGGTACTGATGGATTTCAGAGTTAGACCAAAAAGGCGTAGACGAGCACCATCTTAAACTGCAGGTCTCCTGTGTTTCTAGTCAATTCAAGGATTGTGGACAATGTCTATAATATGTCATATATGGGGATCAGATGTACTCCATCACGTCGCTAGTAATGGCCGCTTTATCGAACATTGTCCATGGCCCGGCGCGCTTCAGATTGTCATAACATATATCAGAGCGAACATGTATTAGTGAGGGTACCAAGCAAACTATGATAGCAGGCGAGTTGAGGGGATACGTATCTATTGGGGATGTGCCGTCGCAGCCGACCCGGCAAGCAAGTCCTGACCAGCCTGCCGCCGAGCGAGGGAATAGTGCCTAGGAGCCAGCTGTGGTACTTCTCGTACACCATGAAGTAGATAGCTTTGGAACAGAATACGTATTGAACGTTGTTGATTTTCCTACGGTAGAGCTCCTTGAGGACCTCGCGGTGGTTGATTTCCAGCAGCCTCCTGAAGGCCAGGAGAGATTTACTCGATCGAGAGGCATGGAGGCCGTCTTCGCTGTCATATTTCCTGTAGAATAATCAGTAAACTTATAAGTGACAGTTCACTTAATAATGTAACTCCACTATAATAAGAAAAATTGCGTGTAACTCCAATATAATAATGAAGGGACAGTAACTATAAATCCAAATTGCATATCTCTTCAGGCTTTATTTGTGCTTGTTTCCCCTCTTTGGAGAGTTTTTGTTTCATCTCAACTGAAGACCATGTGAATCACATCAGAATTCTGCCATGCAAGTACACCTTCAAATTCGAATATGGCGTCACCGTAAAATAGGAATATGCTAGAAATTCCCACGTTAATCTGAAACATCTGACCGTTTATTAGATAGGAATATGCAAATGTTGAACTGGAATTTAAATGTTTTGGTTGCAAGTGAACTCGGTACCACCCTTGTTGTTATATATTTGTGATGTGAGAAAAACCATTGTACTACATATATAAATTGAATCAATACAGTTTATTTTACAAAAGCACACAATACAATAATTTAGGATATAGATCAGAGGTTTCTATAGAATATAAGCATTTAAAAGGAACATATTTTCACTCATGCTGCAATAACAATTTGACAATGAGAATCTTGTAAGAACTACATTTTCAGCGATACAATCCGGAAATTATCAATTCCTAAGACCCTAGCTAGAACCGAATAATGATTTATAACAAGAATGGTCTAACAAGAGCAAGATCAACATCATCTCTGAATTTCGTCAACCATGTGATGCACAGCAACCAACCAACGGGACAATTGCATTTTTACCCCTAGTTGGTTCCTACCCACAGGTTTTGCCCTTACTTTTCGAGTTTGCTCAGTTTTGCCCTTTCTTTTTCCGTCGAGGTCCCTCGAATGCCCTTTGACCGTTTGACAAAAACTTTGAAAATTCATAACTAATTCATATGAACTCAGAAAAATGCAAATAAGATATCAAAATGTTCAGATAAACATTACATTTATGTGCATATCATTTGCATTCAGGACAAAATCACCCTTTAAACTACGTGAGGTAATTAATGTTATTAACATTATTAAAAATAAAAAGGTATAAACAATATTTTTTCATGAATAAAAATTACATGCAAATGTAGGTGATGTTTTCTGAACATCCTGATATCTTATTTGCATTTTTCTGAGTTTATATCAACTTGTTATGAAGTTTCCAAATAATGTTCAAAGTCGTTAGAACATTCTTAACAAGATGATACGAACTCAGAAAAATGCAAATAAGATATCTGGATGTTCAGAAAACATCACCTACATTTGCATGTAATTTTTATTCATGAAAAAAATATTTTTTATACCTTTTTATTTTTAATAATGTTAATAACATTAATCACCTCATGTAGTTTAAAGGGTGCTTTTGTACTAAATGCAAATGATATGCACATAAGGGTAATGTTTATCTGAATATTTTGATATCTTATTTGCATTTTTCTGAGTTCATTTGAATTAGTTATGAATTTTCAAAGTTTTGGTCAAACGGTCAAAGGGCATTCGAGGGACCTCGATGGAAAAAGTAAGGGCAAAACTGAGCAAGCTCGAAAACTAAGGGCAAAACCCGTGGGTAGGAACCAACTAGGGGTAAAAATGCAATTATCCCAACCAACAATGGTGGAGCAAAGTGAGTTGTACCTGAATAGTGCCCGTCCGAAGCGACTCAGTCTGGGATTTCGTAGCCACAACCATGGCAAACGTGCACAGCCTCACCATGAGTGAGAGAGGGCACCAAAGCTACTCTGGCTCAAATAGGATGAAGATGTTAGTGGTAGGAGAAGCATATGCCCCTTGGCCGTTGCTCAGCTCTGTACATGCAAATACAATACAAAAAATTGTTGGAATTGTCAGCTGAATAGCAAATTCAGTTAGAATTTCATGTCAACATAAAACCCCAATTTAATGAGATCAAGAAATCTTCTTTTTACAAAAATAATAAACACAAGCGCTAGAACAAATAGTTGTACCTAAATAAAGTTTACAGATGCACATGAATAGATCCACACGAATAGAGCCAAATGAAGGGTCGAGTCAGTAACCTCACCATGATCCCGAGATAATTGCTATCCATATTGAGGAGACTTCATCATTACTATGGAGTAGAGCTACAGAACCGTAGAAGATCTCTCCTCATGGAAAATGGGGTGATAAGAACACGTAGAGGAGCATCATATCGGGTCACATAAGGAGTGATGTCAGGCACGCTGGCAGCTGGCAATGCCATGGAGAAGAAGCATAGCAGAAGCAGCTGAGCGAGGATGTAGTGGATCAATGGGAAGGTCAACGCAGCAGCTTGGAGCAATTGAATTTATGGCCATTAGATTGGTCAGTGAGAGGTAATTGGGTGGCGCTTGGCTAGGGTCTTTCTTTGCAATGTTCTTCTTCATCGGGATTGCACTCCATTGCCACACTTCCTCGTGGTCTTCCCCATCCCGCCAGAAACCCCTCTGCTTCTTCTCACGCTGTCCCGTGGTCTTGTGTCACTCGATGGCCTTACTGCTCGGTGGCTACTTGACCGTAACAATGGGAACCAATCTTGTTTAGAAAGAAGATTCTGTGAGTGAAAACTACAAAACACACGAATCATCATGAAAACGAATAGCAGTACATCATAACCAAGGGAAGAAATTAATAAGAAGTGAAAGCAACTTGCAGAAATCAATTGTTTATGCAAGGATAGTCTGCAAAATATGTTTGTCAAGACAAATCTAAAAACCAAACTGCTTGTGTGACTTTAATACGAATTAAATTGCTGAACCAAATATGTTTGTCAAGACAAATCTGAAAACCAAACTGCTTGTGTGACCTTATATGAATTAAATTGCTGAACATCAATATAGTGGAAAAGATATTAATAACCTACAGGGTAAGACTTTCAATCCTACTGTTTGCTAGCATGCATAACAATGTGACTCCCAGCATACACTAACCATGCAAAAAATAGAGCTGGAAGGCATGAATTCCTAATACAAAGAAAATGATGATGAAAAACTAATTCAAGATGAACAGAACCAAATCCTACAGCTCATCCATCTTATGAGGAAAGGATTCTGCTTCCAAAATCTAATTGTCTCTGCAAATTCAGATGACCATTATAAGAATAATTAATATATCCACCATGAGCGTCCAGATCTTATTGGAGCTGCTGTGTCTAGGCATAAAAAAGGGCAACACCTAACTGCAACTTATTTATACGATTAAAGAAAATTTGATAATACATTTGTCAAACAATAGGAGCCGGCGTACCCATGTGTCTTGAGACTCCACATGATGTAAATTAACTAGCAACCCATTATTCTAGTAACCCAATTAACTCCCACCATCATACCATTTTTTGAATCATATGAAAGGAGAGTTAGTCTCATATGTCGGAGTTTACCTCAAGGATCTGTGACTGAAAGTGCAGCGACGACTGGCTGGCGGTGGCTCTGGTCGAGCGGCGAGCATGAGACCTCCTAGGCGGCGTACAGCGAGGAGCTCGGGCATGCGAAGGAAAGGAGGAGACGAAGAAGACTGGTGGTGCAGGATGCTTCGAACACCTCCGTCGGCCATCGGCCGGCGGCCGGTGCGGAACCGGACTGGCTGGTGGTGGCTCTGGTCGAGCAGCGAGCGCGAGCCCTCCTGGGCAGCGTACAGCGAGGAGGTCGGGCGCGCGAAGGAAAGGAGGAGCTGAGGCAGACCGGTGGTGTAGTGTGCTCCGATCACCGGCGTCGGCCATCGGCCGGCGCAGCACCGGATCGAGCGTCGCGCAGGTCGTGCGCCTCCTGGCGGCTGGGATCGGGAGGAGAGGGAGAGAGGAGAGCCCGTGGTCGTGTATGTTCCTGTTTTTTGTTTACAAAACCTGGACGAAACGTTTTCTCACATTAGAAAAAGACTATGGGTTCAATAGAAAAAACAATAGGGACTTCATTGCAAAACTGCCATGACGGTGAATCCGGAGACTCAATCCGTGCTTTATTATTAGGGAAAGATTTTACTAGCCATAGATTCATCAAAATAAGCAAACAACACACGAAAAACAGAATTTGTCAAAAACAGAACAGTCTGTAGTAATCTGTGACTAACGCAAATTTCTATTACCCAATTCAAAAATAAATTGCTGGACATGAGGAATTTATCTACTAATCATCTGCAAAAAGAATTAACTAAATATCACTTTCCAAATAAAAATGGAAGCAATTCTCGAGAGCGCTAAAGTTTCTGTTTTTTACAGCAAGATCAACAAGACTTTCCCCAAGTCTTCCCAACGATTCTACTTGGCACAAACACTAATTAAAACATAAAACCACATCTAAACAGAGGCTAGATGAATTATTTATTACTAAACAGGAGAAAAAAGCAAGGAACATAAATAAAATTGGGTTGCCTCCCAACAAGCGGTATCGCTTAACGCCCCTAGGCAGGCATGATGATTTCAATGATGCTCACATAAAAGATAAGAATTGAAACATAAAGAGAGCATCATGAAGAATATGACTAGCATATTTAGGTCTAACCCACTTCCGATGCATTGGGATTTTGTGAGCAAACAACTTGTGGGTACAAGAATCAATTTGCATAGGAAGGTAAACAAGCATAACTTCAAAACTTTAAGCACATAGAGGGGAAACTTGATATTATTGCAATTCCTACAAGCATAAGTTCCTCCCTCATAATAATTTTCAGTAGCATCATGAATGAATTCAACAATATAACCAGCACCTAAAGCATTCTTTTCATCATCTATAAGCATAGAAATTTTATTACTCTCCACATGAGCAAAATTCTTCTCATTCGGAATAGTGGGAGTATCATAAGAAACTCGAATACTATAAATTGTTTCCACAATAAAAGAGTAATGTTCAGAAAAGGGGTAACCATAATCAGGACAAGTTTTATAAATATAATTGCTACTTTTTATAGCATAAGTATCATCACAATAATCATCATAGGTAGGAGGCATGCTATCATCATTATAAATTTGCATATCAAAACTTGGGAGACTAAAAATATCATCTTCATTAAACGTAGCATCCCCAAGCTTGGGAGAAACATTAATTGCAGCAAATATATTCTCAAAAACATTATCTTCATCAAGCATAGCATCCCCAAGCTTGGGCATTTTCATATCATAAGCATAATCACTCTCATAATTAATAGTATGGATAGCACCAATAGTATAGCAATTATCATATTCTTCCAAGCAAGTGCCAAAAAGATTTTCAAGATCATAAGAAGTATCATTATCTTCCAAAATTATATTTTCATGAGGCACAATAGTAATAGGAGAAGCATTATTTGGGGGAGATATCTTTTTAGCTCTCTTCCTTTTTCTTTTCTTCTTCTTCACCACATCATGTGTAGGTTCAATCCTCTTTTGGAGCTCCTTATTAATGAGATTGGTTGACTAGGAGGCTCCTCCTCGTTACCTGATTCATCATAAGAAATAATAGGAGGATATTGGGAAGTCTCTTCCCTTTCATTAGTATTCTCTTCATCCTCTATTTGTTTTCTTTTCTTTATGTAATTGGCAATATAAGGATTTTCAATACAATTCACCGCACAATACATATAAATTTCCTCTAGATCAAAACCAAGAAGTTTATAATGGGCAAATTCTGGAAGATGCTTAGTTATACGTTTCATTTCTTTGTAGCATCGGATAGCTAAATGGCCCTGTTCATTGCAAAGTCCACAAGTATGGCCAAGAAAATTTAAATCTTTAGCACAAACATCTAGCCTTTCTTGCAACAATTTCGTTTCTAAGTACTTATGCCTCTTGCAATATCTATCTTCCCTATTTGGTGTGTATTTGCAAACCCAATGCACTCCACAAAAATTGACATGTTTATAGGAGACATTTTCATCATAACTTGTGCAATCATCATTAGTACCATGGATATTCAAGGAGTTCATACTAACAACATTGCAATCATGCTCATCATTCAAAGATTTAGTGCCAAACATTTTAACGCATTCTTCTTCTAACACTTTGGCACAATTTTCCTTTCCATCATACTCACAAAAGATATTAAAAAGATGAAGCGTATGAGGCAAACTTAATTCCATTTTTTTGTAATTTTCTTTTATAAACTAAACTAGTGATAAAATAAGAAACTAAAAGACTTGATTGCAAGATCTAAAGATATACCTTCAAGCACTCACCTCCCCGGCAACGGCGCCAGAAAAGAGCTTGATGTCTACTACACAACCTTCTTCTTGTAGACGTTGTTGGGCCTCCAAGTGCAGAGGTTTGTAGGACAGTAGAAAATTTCCCTCAAGTGGATGACCTAAGGTTTATCAATCCGTAGGAGGCGTAGGATGAAGATGGCCTCTCTCAAGCAACCCTGCAACCAAATAACAAAGAGTCTCTTGTGTCCCCAAGATACCCAATACAATGGTAAATTGTATAGGTGCACTAGTTCGGCGAAGAGATGGTGATACAAGTGGTATATGGATGGTAGATAAAGATTTTTGTAATCTGAAAATATAAAAACAGCAAGGTAACTAATGATAAAAGTGAGTGTAAACGGTATTGCTATGTGTTGAAACAAGTTCCCTCACTAGTAGAAAAAGGGTCAAACGTGAAGCACATTAGTGCCGGTTTGATTTTGGCCTAGTACTAATGGTACCATTAGTGCCGGTTCGAACGGATTTGCATTAATGCCGGTTCATGTTGAACCTTTAGTACCGGTTCGTGGCACGAACCGGTACTAAAGGGGTGGTGGCAGGCTGGCGTCAGGCCGGGGCCCCACGATCACGTTTAGTACCGGTTCGTGGCACGAACCGGTACTAAAGGTCTAACCTTTAGTACCGGTTCGTGCCATGAACCGGTACTAAAGGGGTCCGACCTATAGTACCGGTTTGTGACACAAACCGGCACTATAGGGCAATTTTCAAACTCTACCCCCCCTGTGTCGCCATTTCAGTTTTAAAAAATCAAAAGAAAATGATAAAAACTTCAAAAAATAAAATCCTTTGAGAGGTAGTTATATTACTACATCTACTAGTTAGGAAAATTTAAAAACTACAATCTGGACATGTTTTGCAAAAAGTGTAGGGAAAATGTAAAACGGCTATAACTTTTGCATACGATGTCGGAAAAAAAAGTATAATATATCAAAAAATTCAGCACGAAAATCCGCATCCGATGGAGACGGCCTATGGCCTGTTTGGAATTTTTTAGAATCCTCAAATTCCACAAGGAAAAAAAATATATGGTCAAATTTCAGTTTGTTTAAAAAAATTTGGTTAAATCTGGTCAAACTACTTATTCAAGAAGTATTAATGTTACTACATAATTATTCAAGAATATTAGTGTTACTAAATAATTATTTCAATTTTTTGAATTTTGGTCAAATCTGGTCAAACTATGGTCAAACTGTGGTCAAATTATGGTCAAACTTATTCAAGAAATATTAGCGTTACTAAATAATTACTGTTTTTTAGAATAATAGTTTCAAACTCAAATGGTGAAATGTATGACTTCATGCTCAAGCTAAACTACTGAGGGTTAATAGGATTGACATCTTACTACTGTCAGGAAAACAACAAGTGCAGACTCGGAAACGAAGGAGAATAGAAGCCGAAAGTTAAGCGTGCTCAGGCTGGAGTAGTGAGAGGGATGGGTGACCGGTCGGGAAGTTAGATGATTTGGAATGAGTGATCCACACTTGAGCAGTTAAGAGAGGTGATTAGAGACTAAATCATCAAATAATTCAAAAAAAATTAAAAATAAAAAAAATCAAAAAAAATTTCCAAAATTTTCAAAAAAAATTCAAAAAAAATCTTTAGTACCGGTTGGTAACACCAACCGGTACTAAAGGTCCCCCATACCAGGGCGCGAGCTCATGCCACGTGGTGGCACTTTAGCGCCGGTTCGTGCCGAACCGGTACTAAAGGGGGGGCCTTTAGTGCCCACCCTTTAGTGCCGGTTATGGAACCGGCACTAAAGGCCCTTACGAACCGGCGCTAAAACTCCGTTTTCTACTAGTTCCTCAATAATAATAACATAATTGGATCACATAACTATCCCTCAACATGCAACAAAGAGTCACTCCAAAGTCACTAATAGAGGAGAACAAACGAAGAGATTATGGTAGGGTACGAAACCACCTCAAAGTTATTCTTTCCAATCAATCCATTGGGCTATACCTATAAGTGTCACAAACAGCCCTAGAGTTCATACTAGAATAACACCTTAAGACACAAATCAACCAAAACCCTAATGTCACCTAGATACTCCAATGTCACCTCAAGTATCCGTGGGTATGATTATACGATATGCATCACACAATCTTAGATTCATCTATTCAACCAACACATAGAACCTCAAAGAGTGCCCCAAAGTTTCTACCGGAGAATCACGACTAAAACGTGTGCCAACCCCTATGCATAGGTTCATGGGCGGACCCCGCAAGTTGATCACCAAAACATACATCAAGTGAATCACGTGATATCCCATTGTCACCACAGATATGCACGGCAAGACATACATCAAGTGTTCTCAAATCTTTAAAGACTCAATCTGATAAGATAACTTCAAAGGGGAAACTCAATCCATTACAAGAGAGTAGAGGGGGAGAAAACATCATAAGATCCAAATATAATAGCAAAGCTCGCGATACATCAAGATCGTATCACCTCAAGAACACGAGAGAGAGAGAGAGATCAAACACATAGCTACTGGTACATACCCTCAGCCCCGAGGGAGAACTACTCCCTCCTCGTCATGGAGAGCACCGGGATGATGAAGACGGCCACCGGAGAAGGAGTGCCCCCTCCGCAGGGTGCCGGAACGGGTCTAGATTGGTTTTAGGTGGCTACGGAGGCTTCTGGTGGTGGAACTCCCGATCTATTGTGCTCCCCGATCGTTTTAGGGTATATGGATATATATAGGCGGAAGAAATACGTCAGGGGGGCCACGAGGGTGGAGGGCGCGCCCAGGGGGTGGGGGCGGCCCCCTACCTCGTGGCTTCCTCGATGCTTCCTTGACGTGGACACTTAGTCTCCCGGGTTGCTTTCTGTAACGCCCTCGATGCGGCTATATCTCCCACGTGTCGAAGCACGACTTAGAGGCATAACCGCATTGAAAGCAATGTCGCAAGTGAGGTAATCTTCACACAACCCATGTAATACATAAGGGAAAGAGATACATAGTTGGCTTACAATTGCCACTTCACACAATTACATGAATAAAGCATTACAACATCCAGATACAATCAAGGTCCGACTACGGAACCAAAATAAAAGAAGACTACCCCAAATGCTACACAGATCCCCGATCATCCCAACTGGGCTCCACTACTGATCAACTGGAAACGGAACAACATAACGAACACGATCTTCAACGAGCTCCTCCTCGAGCTCGATTGCGTCACCTGCATGGTATCATCGGCACCTGCAAATTGGTTTTGGAAGTAACTGTGAGTCACGGGGACTCAACAATCTCACACCCTTGCGATCAAGACTATTTAAGCTTATAGGAAGGGTAAAAGGTATGAGGTGGAACTGCAGCAAGTGACTAGCATATATGGTGGCTAACATACGCAAATGAGAGCAAGTAGAGAAGGCAAAAGCACGGTCGAACAACTATGATCAGAAGTGATCCTAGAACAACCTACGCCAAAAATAACTCCAACACCATGTTCACTTCCCGGACTCCGCTGGAAAGAGACCATCACGGTTACACATGCGGTTGATGTATTTTAATTAAGACAAACTTCAGGTTTTCTACAACCGGACATTAACAAATTCCCATCTGCCCATAACCACGGGCACGGCTTTCAAAAGATCATATCCCTGCAGGGGTGTCCCAACTTAGCCCATCACTAGCTCTCACGGTCAACAAAGGATATTCCTTCTCCCAAGACAATCCGATCAGACTCGGCATCCCGGTTACAAGACATCCTTGACAATGGTAAAACAAGTCCAGCAAGATCACCCGATGCGCCGACATCCCGATAGGAGCTGCACATATATCGTTCTCAGGGCAACACTGGATAAGCAATCCGTACAACTAAAACCAGCCCTCGAGTTTCCCTGACGTGGCACTGCAAGGGGCTCTAGTTTGGACCAACACTTAGACAAGCACTGGCCCGGGGGGCTAAAATAAAGATGACCCTTGGGATGTGCGACTCCCAAGGGAAAAAGGCTAGGTGGCGAATGGTAAAACCAAGGTTGGGCCTTGATGGAGGAGTTTTATTCAAAGTGAACTGTCAAAGGGTTCCCGTTATAACCCAACCGTGTAAGGAACGCAAAATCCAGGAACATAATACCGATATGACGGAAACTAGGGCGACAAGAGTGGAACAAAACACCAGGCATAAGGCCGAGCCTTCCACCCTTTACCAAGTATATAGATGCGTTAATTAAATAAGAGATATTGTGATATCCCAACAAAATATCTATGTTCCAACATGGAACAACTTTAATCTTCACCGGCAACTAGCAACGCTATAAGAGGGGCTGAGCAAAGTGGTAACATGGCCAAACAATGGTTTGCTAGGACAAGGTGGGTTAGAGGCTTGGCTTAACAATTTGGGAGGCATGATAAGCAAGTGGTAGGTATCGCACCATAGGCATAGCAAAAGAGCGAGCAACTTACAAGCAAAGATAGAAGTGATTTCGAGGGTATGGTCATCTTGCCTGAAATCCCGCAAGGAAGAAGAACGAGTCCATGAAGAAGACAAACGGACAAAGTCGAACGGATCCTCACAAACGCAACGTTACCGGATTACCGAGAAGTACACCAGAAAGAAAGCAAAAAACAAAGTAAACAACCACCACATAAACATGGCATGATGCACAACCGAGTATGATGCATGTCCGGTTTAATGAAACACGGCATGGCAAACTGCACAAAACAATCCTACAAATTAAGTGGAGCTCAATATGCAACGAGTTGCATATTGACGGAACACCACATCAATTATTTAGTTCACTCTCGGTTAGGTACTCAACAAATTTAAATGTTGTTAAACATGGCAAGAGGTGAGGCAAAAGAAAACTACACATTTAAGCAAGTTTAAATGAGGCCGGAAACAACAACAACAATTCTGGTAAAACCCCATATGCATATATTAAGGTTTGGTACTGATCTGCCCTAAACACAAATTTAGAGTTATTAAACATGCAAAGTAAAGCCACCATGATAATCTAGGCATTTTTCTACCCCATTTACATATAAAGATTATTAAATTCGGAGTTACGGTTATTTAGTTATGAATTAAATCATTTTAGCATGACATAGGAGCAAATTTAAACAAACAGCAATTTAAACATTTTAGACATGGAAGAAAGTGGCATATTATGAAACTAGGCAAAATTCTAAGCAAGTTACATATATAAAATATTTTAATATGATGCACGGTTGATGAGTTTTATATGCATGAAGTGCAAGGGTTTTTCTGCAAATCTGTAAATCCCTGGTTAATTAGCAAATTTGCAGAACCAAAAAAAACATCCACTGGGCCGAAACTTGCTAGGCCAACAGTGCAGTGGGCGCTGGGGGTGTGCTGCTCACCCATGGGCCTCTTGGGCCGGCGGAAAAATAGAGGAGGCATGGCGCTGGGCCTGAAGGCGACGCAAAGGGGGCAGCCCATATGCACTACCGCTCATCTACCCCGCTCGAGCGAGTGCAGAATACAGAGGAGGAGGCGCACGACATGGCAGCGTTCATCGACGGGTCCCGGGGGCGCGGACCAGCAAGGAGATGACTGGAGGAGGTAGATCCGAGCACGGACGACAAGGGCAACCGGATCCGGGGCGGAGATGGCCGGCGGCGGCGACCTGCGAAGGGCATAGAGAGAGAGGCCATGAGAGAGTAGAGAGACGGAGAGGGAGCGACAAGCAGAGAGGAGGGCAGGGAAGGCGGCCCGGTTCTAGTGGTGCTCCGACGGCTCTGCTCGCCGGCGGCGAGGGCTCATCTGCTGGTGGAGGCACGGCTGCGGGGTGGAGGAGGTGCTGGGCATGAGCGAGGCCGGCGAGGCGGCGGCAGGAGGGCTCCATGGACGCCATGGCTGGGCGCTGCAGTCACCGACGCGGATGGCAGACGCACGACGGCGCAGCAGGGGCACGGCGGGAACGGCGCGGGAATGGAGGCAATGACAGGGATCTCCGGTGGCGGAGCTCGACGCGTAGGCCAGCGATGACTTCCATGACGCCGGTGTGCTCCTGTGAAGAGAACAAAGAGAGAGATGAGGTGAGGGGAGAACCAGAGAGGGGAAAAAAGACGAAGGGAGAGGGAGGAATAAGGAGGGTCCCCGGCAAGCAATTCCTGCTGGTGCTCGGCGTCGAGGTTCGCCGGGGCAGAGAAGGAGCTCATCTCCTTTGGACTTGAGCGAAGCAAGGAGGAAGAGGCATTGGGAGGGAGAAGAGCTCGGACGCAGGGTTGCGTGGATGGATTGGATCTGGGTGCGGCTGATGGTTGGTGCAGGGGGAATGAGAGGATCCCAAGGTGGGGAATGAGTGCGGCAGCGGCGGCTGGGAAGATCCCTAGGAATTAGGGATTTGGTCTAGGTTAGGCTAATATATATAGCAAGTGGTTTGTTTAGGGGCTATATAGTCCCTCCGATCGCAATCGGATGATCGCGAATAAAATAGCTAGGGGGTCCAAATAAGAAAATGATGACGTTTTGTAGATGTTAGGGGATGATCCGGACACAACGGTAACGACTGTCCGGGTCGGGTCCGGGACAACTTTCGGACGCGCGCGCGAGGAGGGCCGCGGGCTGACAAGAGAGGTGAGGTTGGGCCCGGCGGTAGGTAGTGGGCTGTGTAGACGGTCTCGAGCTGAGAGAAGAGAAGAGAGAGAGAGACCCGACAGCAGTTTCCGGAGACCGAAAACGTCCGACGTTAGACCGGCTATATTGCCGCTATAGTTATCCGTTGGGGCGTCAAACGGACTCCGAACACGATGAAACTTGACAGGCGGTCTATATACACTATAATAAGACCACACGTCAACTCTCATACCATTCTGAGAACATTTTCTGGCCACTTATAAAATAATATTTCAGACATGCCGCGGGCGCGTGCAAGTGTGTCTAGGCTCAGAACGGACAACGGAAAGAACTGGGGGAAACCCGGACGGATGGAGGTTTTGAAAACATGATGATGCAATGCACATGATGAAATGACAAGATGCAACACGCAAGCAAAATACATGGCAATGACGGCAAATAACTGGAAGACACCCGGCGCATCGGTCTCGGGGCGTCACAACACTCCACCACTACGAGAGGATCTCGACCCGAGATCTAGAATGGCACCGGAGGGAAAACGGAAGAGAAAGAGAACAGGTAAAAACTAAGTTGCTTCTTTCACAAACGAGTGAAACCAAAGAACCTTGAGAAGTTGAACAAACTGAAAGAAAGAATGTAATGGAGATGAACGAAGTTGAAAACACTCCGTTAGAAAAGAGGAACAAGGAAGAACAACTTCAGGCAGCACTCCGATTGAAAAGAAAAGGAATTGAATAAGAACTTGATAAGACGAGAAGACACTTGATGAAATCACAACATACAGCCTCCAGAACTATTGAATGAATGGAACAAGGGGTAAGAAAGATCTCAGACAGCACTCCGGTTGAAAAGAGTCGCAAGGCTTGATAAGATGAAAAGAACTTGAGCAAAAGGGAACAACACTCCGGTTAAATGGATAGGCATGAAAAGAACATGATCTATTACAAAACGAGATGATGGGTTGAAAATAGCAACATCACAATACCTCCGGAACAAAAGAATAGAAGATAGATAATTGAAATAGGAGAATGGAGAAGAAAATGCCAACTTCTGCCACAAAAGAGCTTGAAAAGGCATCTTTAGGAGAAGGGTCGAACGGAGTTGTTGGAAACCCAACAACGGAAAGATAGGCTTGAAGTGGGCTTATGGAAAACATCTCGAAATCTTAAGGTGAAATTCTACCACTCACGGAAAAACAATAGATTGGCTTGATATCAAGAAGGAGACAAGAAACTTATTCACCGGAAGTATAAAAGACAAACTTGGGTCCTTTAAGAGCACCATAAATAGCAACAACCCTTAGGGAAGGCTTTAGGTGAATTTTTTTAACCCAAGATAACCCCAATGACGAGATTGATGGATTTAAAATATCTCATTCTTGATAACTTGTGAATCATGAAACCTGAAGGGAAATTATCAAGAATGACATAACACCACCTCAAAAGATAAGGTAGAAATAATTGCACTCCGGATTTCAAGATGAAGAAAGATTGAGCTCCTCTGAAAAGAATCTCAATGAACACTTCGAAAAGGAATTAAATCTTTGATGAACCAACATGTAGAGCCTCCATGAAGAACTCCGGTAATAAAAGGATGATCAAAATGGAAAGAGAAGTTGAAAACACAAGGCGAAGCCTTGCGACGATTTAGATTAATCTCCATGGTGATATAATTGAAATAACTTGGAGCTCCAGAAAAGAAAGATGAACAAAAGAAATCAAGAATTTTGATGAACCTTCGGAATAAGGAATTAAATCACTTGGATGAAACAAGAATAAGAATTACATTATGCATATCCTTCACCAATTTAAATTGATGACAATCAACGGATTTGGCATATTACTTATTCTCGCAGAAAAGATTAAGAGAGATATAACATCAGACTTGGGAAGGTCTTCAACGAAACACCAGTATGATTGAAACAACGAATGAATTGATATGATCACCATGGAAGAGAATCTTCAGCAAACCACCGTAAGAATTGAAAACGATCAAAGGAAGATATCGAAGCACCGGGAAGAATTAACAAATGAACGAACATACAATAGAGAGTTAAGATACATGAGAACGAAGAGATCGCGAACTGATAAGAGGATATTTGAAAGAAGCACCGGTAGGTTTTAGAATGATAACTGAAAGCTGAGAATGAATAAACCTGAATTGATGGACTCCAGATAGGTGAAAGGAATTCTCACAATGAAAAACAATTATGAGAGGATGGCCTCGAACTAGAACCACGAATCTCTCCGAGAACGGATAAGATATGGAGGTAAAACTCTTCTTCGGTCTTCAAATGTTGAGAATGACAATGAGAAAAAACCACCATGAGTTGTTGAGACACTCCAGTATGAAAATTGGAAAGGTTGAGCCAACGATGAAAAGAATTTGAAAGATCATGGAGAAATACATATGCCTGATGACAAATCATTCTTACGTCAAACTTTGAAATGAATCTGAAAAGCTCCGGGAAAAATTAGAAGAGTGAGGTAAGATCTTGGGAAAAGACTTGTGGGTTAGGGCCCACTCAAGAGAAACACCGTTGAAAAGATTACTTGAAAAAAGAGATTGCACCAGTTGAATTAAATGGCTTGAATGATATAACATCCTCGCAAAAGCTTGAACGGATTGAGAATGGAAACGAATATTCTGAGATATCTTGAGCACTCCGGAACAATTGAATAGCGAGAAATGACTGAATATAAGGTGCACCGGCATGAAAAACATTTGACACGAGGAAAGGGATATGATCAACAAAGCTTGAATTGGTTCCACCTGAGAAGAAAGAAAATGAAAATGATGAACTTGAGGTTCTGTTAGGATCTTCATAAGAATCACCAGGTAAGGACATTGACAGAAAAGAATGGAGAGACTTCATAACCATAAGATAGATACTTGATAAAGAAATCTTAGTCCTTGAAGAAAAAGGGAGGGCGGTGGGAAAAATAAAAGCAACTTGGAGACGGATGAAACAGACACCGTTGAGAAGAACTGATACTTGATCTTGCGGATGTTGAAAAGATCGGATCC